>NC_140299.1:66672224-66737224 GCF_964211825.1 Aythya ferina
GGTTGATTACTGGATAGAGGATTGTCTAAAATATTGATGTCATGTATATAATATGGGAATTTAAAAGCATTTTTCTTTCTGATATATGCTTTCAAAGTTGTAAGATATTGTTTGTTTTTGTTTTGTTTTGTTTGTTTATTAGTTTGTTTTTGTTTTTAACAGTAAATAAATTGATTTTCTAACCTAGAAATTTTAAAGTGGCAAGAGATTTTTGAGAAAAAGTACAACATACTTTTTTTACCACAGCGAAGTGCACAACTCTATCCCATATACACAAAGGTTTTGGCTTGTGTAAGCTTCCTAATGAATTTTGTAGTGCATACACTTCTTTTGTTGAATAATTTTCAGGTGTTTTATTGTATTGGTTCAGTTATTCAATGAATCCTTTCCAAAGACAAGGATCTTCTCTAAACTTATCAAACATGCATGTAGACAGGTCAAGGTCCTCTGATTTACCAAACTATGCCTGCCTTTATTCTTCATTCAGAACAATTCTTGGAGACTGTAGGATTTGAAATACAAAGAAATGGAAGTGAGAGTATTGTTAATGATAAGAAGACTGTTCAAAAGCTGAAAATTGTAACTAAGATTCCTGACAACTCATAAAACAAAGTGAACAGGGAATAGCCTGCCTCCAACTACCATTTACAAAACCACAGACATATTTTCAGTGAAGCTCCCCTCAGTTTGACTAGTGCTGTTATTTACAATGCTCCATGTTATTTTTTTGGTAGTGACTGAAGTCATGCCTATGTTACTGCCTTAATACTAATTACCTGCATTTTTCATTACATTCATATTCTCAAATGTCTCTTTTTCTGTCTGTTCTCAAAACCAAGAGCTTATAACACCTTGCTAAAATATCCAGCATTTGAGTCAGCATTTGGTGTTTAGCCAATTTTGACAGTTTCATAAATGACTTGCATCAAGCCATTGTAACTGGACATGCAGTGCTTGCCACAGTCTGGAAGCAGCCCAAAACTTTCAGTGCATAACTAATCTTTTTAAGTAGACAGACATAAAGACATGGTGGAAAAAGACCGAAATACTACACAGACATCTTTGGCAAAACACATGGGAACCTGTAGATATATTTTATAGATTTGTGAATTAAAGTGAAGAAATGTGATATTTGGAAGGAGAACTCACCCACCCCCTATCTCACTCTCCCCACTCCCCAGCTCTTCTGTGTACAAAGCCCCAGGGAATTATGTGGTTCTCCCAGCCTGTCAACTTGTCCAGTGGAAGTTAGCAGTCTGTTTACTTTGAACTACAGTAGGTGTATGGTCCTGAGGAGAAGGGGCTCTTATATGTTAAGTATAAATGTTCTCTTATAACTTAGCTGAGTAGTTTGTTGTTGAAATTTAACTCTCCTTGGCTAAACTTTGGATAGCAAAGTGCATGTATGCAGATCACAAAAAACTTTTAAAATTTACAGACAAATGTATTTAGCTTGTTATGCATAAAAGCCCATACTCCATGTATAAGTTCTTGTTGTCTAATATTTATCAGTCATGGACCTGGAAAACAGAATCAGGTTGATATTCAGAGAAATATATGAAATTGTAAAGAACTGGTCTGGATAGTTTACCTACTCCTGCTAAATTGTTGCCTCTTCCATACGAAGGTCTTGCTCTGTGTCAGTGCTGAAACACAGTCATCACCTCTGCTTACACCTGTTGACGTGCATGTGCCAAAAATATTAAAGGCAAAAAGTTATAGAAAAGTAAGAGTCTGTAGGTGTTACTGTCTGCCAACAAGACAGGTTTTATTGAAGCTGGAGAATGGTAAAGCCATTAAGACTGCTTTGTACATCAGTAAATACAACATGTAAATTGAGAGCATAGCCTGCCATCACTCAGTGAGCACACAATTGATGCACTGTTGAGATAGCCCAAGCAGGGACTTGGCTGAACAGCAGGCAAGGGTTCAGCAGGGTTCAAGGAACACTTTGTACACTTTTCCTGAGAAGCTGTCAACTGGTGGAAAATATATATCTGTGGGTGGTAGGAATGCCAAAGCAGGATAGAGAAGATGAGAGCTGGGCTGAATTTCATGTTCCATATCACAGTGAACAGGTTGTTGAGATGAGAAGGATACTAATTTGCAGATAAAACTCCACTCCAGAAAATGTTCAAGTCTATGATTTAAAAGTATCAAATAGTAGATACGCTGAAAATAACAGCCAAATTAAAGATAACTTATCTGAAAGAAAGAGGCCTTGGTAAAACAACAGACTGATGCATCAAAAGCAAAGATATATATTTGCAAAGGTGAACAGTCTGATGCCAAGACAATGATACAATTGTGAAAAACTGTATTTCCCCTGCCAACTATAGTTCACCAAAAATAAAAAAAAAAAGAAAAAGAAAAAGAAAAAGAAAAAGAAAAAGAAAAAGAAAAAGAAAAAGAAAAAGAAAAAGAAAAAGAAAAAGAAAAAGAAAAAGAAAAAGAAAAAGAAAAAGAAAAAGAAAAAGAAAAAGAAAAAGAAAAAGAAAAAGAAAAAGAAAAAGAAAAAGAAAAAGAAAAAGAGCAACAACAACAAAAAAGTTGTTACAAGGAATCACCTATGAATAATATTAAAATTGCAAAAAATTTTTTTTTAATGAGACTATTATCCTTATGTCAAAAATGTTTTTAATTTTTTAAAAGTTTCAGAAAAATTACTCCAAACTGTAAAATATTTATTTTTGTACATAACAGCTACTAAAATATATTTTTCTTATACTTTTCCCTTTTTCTGGAGAATTCTTACACAATTGAAGGCTTTTTGGTCTATGGGAAAAATGAAATACTAGTCATGAAATACTACACATGCAAAGATTTTGATGGGAAGAATGATGATCATGCACTCAAATGTATTTATGATATTTCTTTCTAAATCAGATACATTTAAATTCAGCATATTGAGCACTCACAATTGATTTCTGGAGACTAATTTGGACATCAAAATTATTCCCAGTGCGCAATTTGATATATCACTTAACAAATACAACTCCACGTAGCAATGTCATGAAAAATAGCTGTATAAAGACTATATTTTCTAGAATTTTCACCTGACAGTCACAGAAAATATTTGTCCTGTTTTCAATTTTAATATAGTTATCACCTTTCTTATTATTAATCAACTACTTTTACAAACTATTTTAGATCATTAATCCTATAAAACCATATCTAATTAACATGCACACATGAGAGAAGATCACCAGTGACTGCTAAGCAATTATGAGGTCTATATGAAAACAGATTTGTCAAGACATATTATCAACTACTTTTTTTTTTTTTTTTTTTTTTGACTATGAACTACTTTTGCTGGTTTTAAGTAGTAAATGTTTAATTACTTTGTTGCAAAAACACCCTTCAGTGTAACAGGGATGAGACAAACAGAGTAAAACAGTTTCACTGAGTAAAACAGTTTTCTCTGACAGTGAACAAGTAGCCAATTGGAAGACCAACACTTACGTCTCCAGGTGGACATTCCTGTGCAAACTATCTAAACTAGAGATGGTTCTATTGTGCAAATGGGGTCTTTCTGTCAGGAAACTTTCATTGTTTCTGGCAGATGTCAGAGAAACTCTGTTGTGCTGGATAACTGTAAGTTGGTTCACCAGCTTAAATTATTGCCTAGCTTGCTTTAGATTTTGCCCAATCTTAATTATATATCACTAGTTTTGTTTTATGGATCTGTTTCTGCAAAATCACAAGCATGTTATTTCCATTGTTCATTAAACTTACCTGTAGGCATAAGTATATCCCTGATGCCCATATTAATATTAATATTAATATTAATATTAATATTAATATTAATATTAATATTAATATTAATATCAATATCAATATCATTATCATTATCATCAATCATTATCATTATCATTAATATCATTATTATCATTATTTTTTTTTTTCAGGGAAAGGACTTGGATAATACATGCAGGATCAGCTCTTCTCTCTATAAATACATATATGAAATTCTCTTGCAGTGTAAAACTTCCATCTGAACTTGTCTGAAGTATAAGACCTGGTGCCCCACAGATGGCTCAGGAGCATGTGCAGGGCACAGCTCACAGTCCTGATAGGTCGTCAGACTCACAGGGCAGCTATCGTTTAAGACTTAACAATAATCATGAACCCACAATTTAAAAACATGCATCAGAAACCCAGCTATAAAAAATGTTTTTAAGTTCAGTAATCATTTAGTATGCATAACCAGAAAAAAAAAAAACACTTTTTTTTTTTTTCTTTTTTTTCCAGTACCCAAAGCAAACAGTAACTCATTTTTCTTTACCCCCTAGGCTGTGCTAGAGTACAAGTCTACATGGTGTACTTTGGAACAGAAATTTACCACTGATTTCTTCAAAAACTTGGGATAAAATAGACCAAAGAAATAATGGTGTTCTTCAAAAGTGATCTTTAAAAACATTTTCAAAGACTGTTCTTTTTTGAGCAACCTTTTCACTTTTGATTAATATTCCTTCCTGTTTTCTTGTTCAGAACGTCTCTTGGAAAAGGAAGGGAAGGGAAGGGAAGGGAAGGGAAGGGAAGGGAAGGGAAGGGAAGGGAAGGGAAGGGAAGGGAAGGGAAGGGAAGGGAAGGGAAGGGAAGGGAAGGGAAGGGAAGGGAAGGGAAGGGAAGGGAAGGGAAGGGAAGGGAAGGGAAGGGAAGGGAAGGGAAGGGAAGGGAAGGGAAGGGAAGGGAAGGGAAGGGAAGGGAAGGGAAGGGAAGGGAAGGGAAGGGAAGGGAAGGGAAGGGAAGGGAAGGGAAGGGAAGGGAAGGGAAGGGAAGGGAAGGGAAGGGAAGGGAAGGGAAGGGAAGGGAAGGGAACAGGCGGCTCGGGGAGGTTGTGGAGTGTCCTTAACTTTTACATATTTTGCCAAAAAAGGAAAAAAAATGAAGGAAGGGAGGAAGGGAGGAAGGGAGAAAGAGAGGAAGGGAGGAAGGGAGGAAAGGAGGAAGGGAGGAAGGGAGGAAGGGAGGAAGGGAGGAAGGGAGGAAGGGAGGAAGGGAGGAAGGGAGGAAGGGAGGAAGGGAGGAAGGGAGGAAGGGAGGAAGGAAGGAAGGAAGGAAGGAAGGAAGGAAGGAAGGAAGGAAGGAAGGAAGGAAGGAAGGAAGGAAGGAAGGAAGGAAGGAAGGAAGGAAGGAAGGAAGGAAGGAAGGAAGGAAGGAACTGAAGTTTTTCAAGATAAACTTGTTTAACATCTAAGCAATTTGTATTCATCACAAACACAGCAGCTCAAATATTTTTGCATTAAGTTCAGCTCTGATAAAGAACATAGGTGTTCGTTCAAAATACTCCATTAAAAAAAAAAAAAAAAGACAAATTCTTTTAAATTTATGAGAATTTAATGTGGTTGAAGAAATGTAATAAAAATCTACAGCAAACCTTGAATCTGTTTTAGTAAAATATATAACACATTTTCTCCATTGAGATATTAACAATACTTTTCAAAAATTTTTGAGATTAGGCTGATGTATTCTTTCCATTACTCAGAAAAGTCTTATTCACAGTTGTATTGTCTACATGTTTTATCTGGGGGATTGAATACTCATGGCTATGAAAAGCTTACTGCTAGCCTTAAGACACAATCTCATGAGCTTCTGAGACACAGTCTAAACAGAAAGGTGGCACCTACAATCTACTCTAAATCCTGTAATTTGCAATGAAGTAATAAAAGAGTGGGGTAAACTCCAATCCCCCCGAGCCACACAAACACAAAATGTGCTTGTTTGTCTATTCTCACATTTAAGGTCTTTTTTTTTTTTTTTTTTTTCTCCTAGAGATATGGCATGGCTTGGGACAAAAGTGTGTGCTAAGGCAAGAATATTGCAGTTAGAAGTAAATCACATCCTTTTTATAGAGTGTCTTTAACCTGTCATGGGAGATTAGTCTCATAAGCACAAAGAAAATAAGTAGAATGTAGTGAAGAGAGAAACAACAGGTGGTCTGGCCTGGTCTGCCACGGGCCAGTAATTTGGAAGACCAACAGAAGTTTGGAGAAAGAGTCATGAGGGACAGGGAGACCAAAAAAACAACAGTTGTGAGTACCAGCACTTTCCCAGACATGCAGCTTTACCTGCAGTGACTTGCTGTGTCCATTTACCTTTGAGCCTTTCCCTTGTACAGGAGCAGCATGTGCTCAGCTTGGCTGAAGGACATGGCAATTGATCGCTCTCACTAACACAGATGAGATTTAGCAGAAAAACAAGTTTCATTCACAGATCAATATCAAGTTTTCTGAGCTGGCAGTCAAGACAAAAGATTTTTTATTTTTTTTTTCTTTCACTTGTGAACTGAATACTTTTAATATTAAAATCATTGACAGGATTTATATGCAAAATGATATACCTTTTTAACAGCTGCTTCTGTAGAATAACTATACCATTGGATACTCTTGCTCTCTTAGACAGCTCAGATTTCCAAATACTTATTCTATTATGGAAAAACAACAACAGCAACAACAACAAACTTTCAAAAATATTTAATTTTCTCAGGTTATTTTACATTCATGCATCAGAATAGAAGCTGGTCCATATAAGCCAATATATTCAATACATTAATAGGTGAGGTAGAATAATGAAAACAGGAATTAACGTTTCCTTTTTTGGTTTTGTATTTTACTACTGGTGTGAAAAGTTATTAGTAATTAGAATAAATGGCTTATTGGTGACAATTATCTCTGTTGTTTTAGATGCTTGTATGAAATACAGAGAAGCCCTGATGGTGAAATGTATTTGCATTTGATTTAGACAGATTTTTGTCACTTTCAGCTTAAGTTTTTACAAACCTCTTGAAATGTGCAGTAGGTTTTCTGTTTGTTTTCTTGTTCGTTGTAAAAATATTTTAAAAAGTGTTTGCAAGGAAAAACTAGAAACAATTAATAAAATGGCATTTATGTAAACTTTCAAAATGAAACTATGACTGCTGCAATCTTTTATATATATTTATAGGACTAATTAGAGAATTCATCCTAGTTTGCCAGAGAGTGGGGTAACTAAAATTCATTAGAGAAACAGTAAATGTAGAAGGCACTCTTAAGAAAGATATAAACTAACATTGTGATAATGTGCAAAAGGCCTTACCTTAAACATTTTTATATAAATTGTCTGCTAAGGTACTAAATAAAAAGAAAACACAGTACATAAATGCAAATGTGAACTCTACATCCTAATATTTGACAAGGCTCCATTAATAATTTCTGTAACTTTTTTTTTGTGAAGAGGTGGTCATATTTCTACCTGCTCTGAGTTTGTGTTGGGTCTGTCTGAGCTGGAGTCACCTTTTCCCTGCAGCAGCCCGCACAGTGCTATACTCTGCACTCGTAGCTGGAACAGCACTGATATCATTCCAGTGTTGTGTCTATTGCTGCACAGTGCTGGCACAGCATCAGGACTCCTTCCAAGCCCCCAAGAGCCAGCAGGCTAGGGGTGGGCAAGTGATGGGGAGGGGACATTGCCAGGGCAGCTGACCTAAACCAACCAAAGGGATATTCCATAACACCTGATGTCACACTCAGCAATAAAAAGGGGGGCTCTCGTGGGGGAGGGGGCTGTTCCTCCTGAACAACTGCTACACGTTTGAGGCCCTGCTTCCCAGGATGTGGCTGAACACCGCTCGCTGATGGGAAGTAGAAAATAATTTTTTCTCTCTCTGTGCTTCCGCGCGGACTGATTGTTTCTTTTGATTCTGTTTTTCCTCCCCATTCCCTTTCCCTTTAATTAAACCTTTCTCATCTCAAACCTTGAGTTCTCTGTGTTGTATTTTCTCCCCCTTCCTCTTTGAGGAGAGGGGGAGTGAGAGAGTGCTTGTGGTGGAGCTCGGCTGCCCACCTGAGTAAAACCACCACAGAGTTACAGTTGAACTACCCCAGCTTTGAATTAAAGCTTCTTTCTTCTGACAACAACTGTCATTAATTGTTGGAATTTCAAAAGAAACAAACAACAAAAGTGAAACCAACATAAGACACATAAACAAAAAAACAACAAGGTTTGCACTATGAGTTACTGGCATTTGACTGAGTATATTGTCTTGTTTCTTTAACAACTCTGGTGAATAGATTCCTTGACTCTGTCACTCCTTGACGTAGGCTGCAATTGATTTTTTTACTCTCTGCTTTTGCTTTTAAGGAACTTTTGTTCCTTACTGCACCAGATTTTATCCAGAATAAAGAATGTTATGGTTCTACACATGTTGCATCAGAAAAACACTAAGAAAACATCAGACCATGCCCTTCCATAGTATGATACCATTTTTTTGATTAGTTTGCTATTTTCCGTAATGGAAAAGAGGGAGTAGATTGTGCATTGTAATGCATGATGCTTAAATGTCTTCACGGTTGTTTTTAAAGCAATAACCACAAATGATCCCATGGAAACAGTGAGAATAAATCTTGGTTAGTCTGAGTTCCTTACTGTTTGGAAGTTGATGATAAGTGATACAGACTAAAATTTCCACTATTTTAGCACTGGTGCTATAGCAAGACACGAGCAGAATCCTGTCCATAGAATTCCACTCCATCAGGATTTTTCTCTGTCTTAAAATTACACAAGGAATCCCAAATATTTTCTTCTTGGTCACTTTATGGTATAGACCAAATTAGAAAATCTGGGAGCAGAGGGAAGAGGAAAGAGAAATGTCTATTAAGACCCAAATTAAAACAACATATACCCTCATTGTTCTTGAGGGAAGGTGAGCAAGCTTGTGGTGGAATCAAAAGTTGAAAGAGACCTTGGTCTGTCTGGGAAAGTTAATATGGCTCATTATGAGAATTTTCACAGTGTTTCATGACAGAACTTCAGCCCCCTACACCAGGTGGTGGGTGGGTGGGATATTGTCCATCAGTAGGATGTGTAAAAATGTCCCAACTCAGGGCTCCCTTCTTGAGTGGCTGACAGGCACGGGGCCCTGCTGCCAGCATGCACATTCTTGTCCTAGGGCTGTGACCCAGGAGTACAGATCTGTTTGATGTAACATGGAGAATTTACCAGGACACAAAATACACTTCAGAAATTCATTTTACCCTTTCAGAAACTTTGACCTCTAAATACTTTAAGATCTACTAGAAATGATTTCACGCAGTAATTTTTGTTGAGATGCCTGAAAGTAACTTTCCTTCTCTAATCTTCTCCAGTTTTCAGCTTTCAATTCATTTTTGCAATCTGCATTTGTAGTTTACATTACTTTAGTAGTGTAGTGTAAATCCAGAGAGAAGCAGCAGCAATTTTATGGTGGTTTATAGTGCCGTCAGCAATAGAGAGAAACAGCAGAGAAAAATGTAGAACTGGTTATTAAGGATGATTGAATGGAAAGCTGTCACCCAGGCTGTGATGCTAGAAATCAATACTTCACATGGGTATTTCAAATCCAGTAGGTAAAGATACAATAACTGAAGTATCTGACTGCAGATACAAAGGACACTCATGAACAACATCCAGAGCCACCCTGAAACCAATCTGTGGATGGTCATGCTAAGAGAAGTCTGAAGTTACAAGGAAAAAAAAAAAAAAAAAAAAAAAAGTGTAATGGTGTAATCTGCAAGATTTCATTCAGTTTTTGCAGAAATCACCTTTTTACAGCCTGTCATGTTTATTTAATTAATTAATTTATTTATTTCTGTGAACTTAGAGTTGTTGAGTTGTTTTTTACTTGTAACAAAAGTGCCATGGTGACAGTAACCTGCTTGTTTCTTCATATGAAGGAAAAACATGAAATGATAATGCTCAGACAGGAACAGTTTGCTTCCAGCAATCATTCTTTCTCTCTCTCTCATCTTTAAATCTTAATGGAATTACTTATTTATGTTTGCAGATTTAGGACCTAGGAAGGCTAAACATAGTTTTGTAAAAATGGAAAAAAGGTGAAGGAAAGGTGCTTTCTTGTACTGAACCTGCCTAGATCAATGATTTTCAGCATGTGGCTAGTGACTGCTTGGACACCAATGAACAACTTCTAAGGTCATATGAAAACTGATGAACCATCTTCTTTGTTATTTGAAACAAATGAAAAAAATAAAAAGAAAAAAGTTGAAAATAACTGACTATTGCTTTGTTCTCAGAAGCTGGCTTGTACATAGCAACACAATTTCTATTCCTTTATAGCAATGACCTTTTTCATAGTAAACAATCATTTTCTTCTCATGAAGGACTTGATAATACCACTGCTCTCTACTGAAATTTTGGACTGGAAGTTTTAGCAATCGCTTATGTGAAGGCTCTGGCAGGAAACTAAACTCTGCAGATTTCTTGATACCCAGGCTAGGAAGTATCATTCAATCTCTCCTTGCACTCCAGTCCTAAAGCACTGTTACAAATGACCAGCAGCCTCTGTTGGGAAGGAAGGATGCAAAGCTATTAAGTATAGGTGCATCTCTACAAAAATCTATGTGATCTTCAAAAATCAATGTGATATTAAAGAATCCACACCAACAATCCAGAGTTTTCTAAAATTATAGAGGTTGAATTACAGTAAGAACTCAGAATGCTCTATTGTTCTAACAGCATAAAGTCAGCAAGATTTTTTTTTTGTTTAGTTTTTAAATTTCAAAATAAATTAATGAGTACATTCACTTATGAATGTATTTCTTTTAACACAGTATTATTGCTCTCTAGTGAAAAACTGAATATTTTAAAATTGTTCTTGTTTTTGTTCTAGTTTTTCCCAATAGAAATCATTATTTCTCAGTATTTTTTTAAAGCTGATCCTTAGAAGAAAATTTGCAGATTTTCTCTTGGAGAAAACGTTTTGTACCAGTACTCTGCTTGCATTATAGAATATTATCAGTAAGGACATCAGCCAATCTGATTAAACAAAAGCTCTGCTGGTGTGATTGGACCACAAGATGAGCTAATAAATAAATAAATAATGCAAGCAGGCTTTACTTTTTCCCCTAAATTTTGTTTGTTTGTTTGTTTCTTGTTGTTTGTTTGTTTGTTTGTCCTGTCTCTCTTACCTTTCTGAAAGCAAGTGATGGAATAATATCTCCAGCAAAAATCTCATGTAACCTGTTCATTAGCAGTCTTGCATTTTGCGATATAGGATGAAAAATGATAGTTTAGTTTTTTTGTTTGTTTGTTTGTTTTTTTGTTTGTTTGTTTGTTTTCTTTTTTCTTTAAGAAGAAAAGAAGCTGCTCAGGAGAGAAGCATTTACTGTTGATAAAACCAGAGTGATTAATTTATATGTACAGCTGCTTTTGAGGCTGACAGTCATTTCATAGCAAAACTTGGCTCTTTTTCAAAAACGAGGGAAAGGTTCTGGCGGCAGCGCTGCCATAGGCCAGCTTCTGTCGGAGCAAAGGAATTGCCCAGATATACAATGAGCTTTGGAGCATGTAAATGGCCTTTTCTACACCACTCATGAACTAAGGGGTCATGATTCTGTGTCTTTCTGATCTTCTTTTACATTTTAATGCTGTTTTGGGTGCTTCACAATATAAACATGTATTTCCTAGGAAGAAACTAATCTGATGTTGACAGCAATGATCTATGTAGTAAAAAAGTTCTAAAAGCAGAATAATAATTTTGTGTGGTGTGGGTGGCTAAGGAAAGTTTCAGGAGACATCTATCTACTCAATCTGTAAGATAGAAAGTGTTTACCAACCTTCCACCACCATGTCTAAGCCCATTTAAATCCATAGTTTTTTCTATTTATTGGTATATCGTCTGTTTTTTGCTTATCTACAGTTCTTACATTATCTATAAAACTTATTTAGCTATATGACTGATTTTTTAAGACTAATTCCTTATTTTTTTCTGAATGAGTAGCTAGAAGTCAATTAAAGAATTATATAGGTACCTAGCCAAGTTCTGAACCACCCTAAAGGAAACCTTTTCAGGGAGTGGAGTGTCTAACTCAGAGACATCAAGTCTAACCTTCAGCAAGCCACATGTTATCAAACCTCTGTACACATAACTGCTATTTTTTGTTTAGTGTATAACAGAGCAAACTTGAATTTAAGTGTTAAAATCATTGAGGAAATCATCACAAATCTGAGTAAAAATATTTAAATATCTCCAAAAGATTGTTAGAAGTAAATATTACAAAAACTGTAACAAGTAGTTTAGTGTTTTCTAATCTTCATATCCATAAATCAAATATTTTTTATTTCTTTCCCAGAACAATCAAGATGGATTGCATAAAGACTCATATCTCATGATGCTCATTTAACTGAAGATCTAAGTTTAAATCCTTTTAAAACAATTAGGTCAAAACATTTCTAGCTTGAGTCATTGCCTACCTATTTTTTTTTTTCTTGGAATTATAAAACATTCAGTCAGATTTATGTGCTTATTGCATTAAAGACTCACGGGTTGTCAGAAACACCTTGCACATTGCACTATCAATAAATAGAAAAGCAACAAATTTAGCAGACTATTTAAATGCTGATTTGTGCTCCTGAAAGAGGGGACAAAATGCAGCCTCTCTAATTAATAGAAGTCAACTACTGTCTAAAGGAAATGAACATATGTCTCTGTTTCCACTATAATTTACACCTTAATAGTTTAAGTCCAGATTCCAATAGCTTTCCTCATAATATGATTTTAATTTTTTATTTATTTATTTTTTTACTCCATGAGTGCATACACAGAACTGAATAAAATTATTGGGAAGTATGACATTAATCACTGTTAAAAAGGATTGCAGGATCTGCTTTCATTGGTAATATAAATCAAAAGCAGTGTATGTTTAACATTTTGCAGCTCAGTTATCAAGAGTATTAAATATTTATTACTCAGAAAAAAATCTTTACTCTCCTATTCTCCCTCAATAAATGCATTTGTCTTTCTTCCAGCTGACACCAATAAATCTAGCATTCAGTGCAAAAATATGAAGAAAATAAAAAGAACATTGATAAATTTAAATAATAATTGTATAGCAAGTTTCAACAATATTAATGCTGCTATTTTAAGGGAATAGAAAAAAGAGAACAAATCTTGCAGAAATGTATTTTCTTATAAGTAGAGCTGTTGTTCCTTTAGTTACACCTGAAGTAGAAGGAAAATTGCTGAAAAGTGTCCTTTGTATACTTTCTTGCAGTAATTATATACTCAGACTGTATGAACAGCTACCTAAGTATGCAAGTCATGGCATAGAATATGATATCATTTATAGAAAATGCAGATGTTGCAGCACATAATTTTTCTTATAAAAAGCAAAACTTATTTAGTTTATATATGTTCTGGTCCTAGGTACTTAATGAGATTAATTGTTTGTGGCTCTCCTGGACTGTTCTAAGGACAGACAAGACATTAAAAAAAAAAAAAAAAAAAAAAAAAAAAAAAAAAAAAAAAAGAGGTAGCGTTCTTTCTGAGTCTCAAAGGATAATGTAATAATGTAAAAGAATGTCTAAGTATGTTTACTGAATAATACCTAATTAAATCGACTAAGACTTAAACCTATATTCAGGGAATACAGCTGCAAGAGGCAGTGAGAAGGTTGTGTAACATCAGGGAGGCTGAGGAGCAGTTAAACAGGTGGATCCTAGCACTATCTTCAGGGGACTGACAGCTCATGGCCAAACATCCTGAAACTCCCTCACATGCATTCACAGAAGGAAGTGGGAGCAATAACACAGGAGAGTGGAAGCTGGCAATGACAAGGACTCAAGGACTAGCAGGAAGAAGAGATTTCTCCCTAAACCTGAGGTGAACTTACAGAACTGTTTCATCTTTCTGCAGACAGAAAAGACACATTGCAGGGAAGGTGAGTAAGACAGCCCAGTCTGCTCCTGGTGTAACAACCAGTGCAACTAAGAAAAGGCAATTGGTGATAGTAGTTAACTCTTTTTTGAGAGGTACAGAGGCACCCAATTTGCTCTTGAGGAAAGCCTGCTACTTACTAAGGGTTCATATCAGGGATGTCATGAAGAGACTGACAAATCTCATACAGCCTAGGAACTATTATCCATTGTTGTTTTTTCTTGTGGGAACCAGGACTCCAGTGCAGCCAGGAGCAGTCTGAGGAGTATCACGAGGGATTACAGAGCCCTGGAAGCATCAATAAAGGACTCTGGAGTGCACTTTTTTTTTTTTTTTTTTTTTTTTTTTTTCAGTTATATTGGGTTTATTATGGCAAATATTTGGTAACAGGAGGTTGTAAGAGTGACTTCTGTGAGCAGAGCCCAGAGGCTGCCCCATGTCATATCAGAGACAGCTCCATCTGCTCCATTTGCTCCAAAAGGGACCCACCACTGGCCAGGGCTAAGTCAGTGAAATAAGTTGGTAGTGCCTCTGGGAGAACAGAGTTAAGGAAGAGTGAGAAATGTTGTGCAATATCTAAAAGAGAGGAGTGAGATGATATTGAGAGAAATAGGTTGTGATCCATGAAGGCACCAAGATCAGTGTAGAAGGAGAGCAGAAGGTACTCCCGGCACCAGAGCAGAAGTTCCCCTTCAGTCTGTTGAGAGGCCTCTGGTGGAGCAGACTGTCCCCCTGCACCTGACAGGGTCTCAGAGAAGATCTCCACACTGCAGTCTGTGGAGGAGCCCACAGTGCAGCAGGGGAAGAGAGTGACCATGAAGGAATAATGGAGATGAAGCATTATGAACTGACCATAATGCCCATTCTCTACTCTCTTGTGCCACTTGGGGGAGGATGTAGAAGAGGGTGGATGGGGGGGGCGGGAGGGGGAGGAGGAGAGGTGTTTTAATTTGTCACTGTTCTAGTCTGCTAGTGATAGGGAGTAAATTATATTAATCTCCATACATTGTGTCTGTTTTGCCAATGATGACAATTGGTAAGCGATCTCCCTGTCCTTATGCCAGTCCTTGAGACCTTTCCATCCTATTTTCTCCTCTTTTTCATTTGAGGTTGGAGAGTGAGAGAGTTATCGTGGTGGAGTTCAGCTGCCCAGCAGGGCAAAATCACCACACCTGTTAAATCTGGCAGATAAACTGGTGGATACAGGACTGGTGTCACAGACAGGGGGTTCAGCTACATAGACAACTCTTTCTGAGAAACCTTGTCTGTTGGGGGCTGATGAGGCCCACCTGTCAGAGAAGAAGAGCACCTTTAGTCATAGGCTTGCCAAGCTGAAGAAAAGGGCTTTAAACTGAAGTTGCTAGAGGATAGATACCTCAATCCATCCTGCTCCTTCCAGTTTGATACCAGTGTCAGTGATAGAAGCCCAGAGTCTGGAGAAGGGTCAAAGGTCACCAAGAGAGCACCTGAAGAGTAGCACAAAGGAATTTCCAGTACAGCTTCATCTGGGGCCCAACTTAAACTTCTCTGTGCTAACATGTAGCAAGACGAATAAACAAGAGAAGATAGAGCAGTACACATTCCCGCAGGACTATGACCTCTGGCATTATGGAGACATGGTGGGATGGTTCCCATAGCTTGAGTGTTGGAATGGAATGATACGGCTTCTTTAGGAAGGACAGGCAAAGGAGACAAGAAGGGCACATTACCCACGATGTCAATGAGAAGCTGGAGTGCAGGGAGCTTTTTCTGAAGATGGGTGAGGAGCCTTGGATGCAGTGTTCATAAAATGGTGGAGTTAAGGAACCTGAGTGCAGTGAGAAGGGAGCATAGCAACCTCATTACCCTGGACTCTGGGAGAGCAGACTTTGGCCTCTTCGAAGATCTCTTGGTAGAATAGAATCTTAGAATCATAGAATCATTCATGTTGGAAAAGTCTTCCAAGATCATTTAGTCCAATTTTTGACCAGGTACTAACATCTATCACTAGACCATGCTACTAAATTCTTACCCTACACATTTCTTGAAGACCTCCAGGGATAATGACTCAACCACTATCGTGGGCAGCCTGTTCTAATTTCACATAACTCTTTCAGTAAATAATTTTTCCTAATATCCAAACTAAACCTTAGCACAACTTGAGAACATTTATCCTTATCTTAGCACTTGGTGCTTGGGAGAAAAGTCCAATCCCCACCTTTCTATAGCCTTTTTTAAGGTATTGTACAATGCGATAAGGTCTCCCCTGAGCTCCCTTTTCTCACAACTAAGCAACCCCAGTTCCCTGAGCTAATTACGGCAAGCTGAGCAGGGTGGTTGACACCCTGGAGGGAAGAGATGTCATCCAGAGGCTTGAGAGGAGGGCATATGTGAACACCATGAAGTCCAACAAGGTCAAGTGCAAGGTCCTGCACCTTGGTAGTGGCAATCCTAAACACAAATACAGGCTGGGGGAGTTGGTTGAGCTCAACATGGGCCAGTAACGTGCACCTGCAGCCCAGAAAGCCATCTGTAACATGGGATGCATCAAGAGAAGCATGGCAAGTGGATGAAGGGAGGTGATTCTGTATTCATCTCTGGGGCTCCCAGCACAAGAACATGAACCTATTAGAACAAATGCAGAGGAGGGCCACAAAGATAGTCAGAGAACTTGAACACCTCTCCTATGAAGACAGGTTGAGGTAGTTGGAGTTGTTCAGCCTGAGAGAAGACAAGGCTTTGGAGAGATCTTTAGTGTGCCTTCCAGCACCAAAAAGGTGCAGGAAGGCTGGAAAAAAGACTCTTTATCAGGGAGTATAATTACAGCACAAACTGAGAAGGGTAGATTTAGATTAGATATTAACAAGAAAGTCATTGCTATGAGGGTGGTGAGGCACTGGATGAGGTTACCCAGAGAAGCTGTGGATGCCCTATCCATGGAAGTGTTCAAAGTCAGGCATAATGCGACTTTGAGCAACGTGTACTAGTGGGAGATGTTCCTGTCCATAGAATGGGGGTTGGGATTAGGTGATTTTTAAGGTCCTTTACAACCCAAACCATTCTATGATTCTATGAAAAAAATGGATGCACTGGAATCCCTTGCTTATGAATGTGTATTCCTGCCATCACTGTTTCCATCCCTGAAGGCATCAGGTAAACTGAGCCCTGGCTTCATTAATATCTGATGTAGAGAAAGAATGAGCTGCTTTGCTGCTCTTCCTTTTCCCCAGTGCTCTTATACAGGTCTGTTCATAATATGGTAATGATCACATATTCTTTTAAAGAATATATAAATAAGTACAAATAAGGTATGACAGATTTCCACTTTTTTTTTTTTTTTCTTTCTTTAGAGAGGTATCATGAGCAGAGACTTGTTTCCAATGTTTTCCATCATAGTTTCTATGGGTAAGACATGTTTTCAGGTCAGATCCATCTGTTTCAGGAAAAGATGCTGACAATATTGGCTCAAGAGTTCAACTGATGATCTTACAGAATTTATCATAGAGGAAAATGTTTGTTAACTCAACAGGTGATGTTTTCTCAGAATTCTCCAAGAGAAAGAAAAAGTCTCAAAACTATATGTAAAAATATATATATACAAAATTTTCAGAGTGAGATGATAAAATGATAGACAAATATATTCTCCTAATCCCAGATTGATATTATCCAGAATATCATTGATTTCTTTGACAAAACCAACCAACCAACCAAACAAACAAACAAAAAGCCTGTATCAATAGCTGTAGTGATGATGAATTGCAAGCTGAGATATAAGGGACATTGAAATGACTGAATATTGTCTAAATATTGAGAAAGAGATGAAAATTTCTGCAACTCCAGGAGGGAAAATAATAATAATAATAAGAAGAAGAATAGCATAATGATAGTAAACTGATCACATAAAAAAAGATAGACTTGGAATTGTTAAGTGGTATTAAAATGGGGTGACTGGACATGAAATAGTCTCTCAAGAACAATTACATAAACATTAACATGTAAGTGTGACTGTACAGAATGTTAAAGAATGTGACAATGATAATAAGATGGACTGCACAAGCAGTTGTTATTAGTTTCCTGCATAAACTCTTCCTGTGGCTCCAAGAACACATTCAAGAAATCTACAGTTTTACTTCAAAATCTGCCATATATCCCTGTCACATACAGAGAGCCTCTTAAAAGCTTGTATGGTTACAATATCTGCCATATGTATTTATCATCTTAAATGGCAGGAAAAAAAAGTCTACAGAAAAGGAAAAGATTTTATGAGTCCAGTCCATTTTACCACCAGAAACACACCACATGCCAAATAAGAAATAAGTTAAGTTCCATTTTAAAGCTAATTAGATTTTACTTCTCTTATTCCATCCAATTGCTGCTGTCCAAGAACCACACTCCTCTCACACAAACCTCCATCTAATTTCAACTCATATTTATTCATATATATGACTGTTATGCTCATTTGTTCTTGTGCCAGCACCATCCTTCAGTTTAAATAGCTCTTCTCTTCCCTGGTATTTTTTGAGGGGACAATTATACTCCCTTTTCTTCCCTTGTATTGCTAGTCTAAACAAGCCAAGTTCCCTTACTCTCCTCATCAGTTCCCTGATCATTTTAGTAGTACTACTTGGTATTTTCTACAGCTAGAGTCCAGCTTTCTTTCATGTGGGTGACCAAAGAATAAGTAGTATTAATGATGAGCTTTTCCTGATGCCTTATGCAGAGGCTTTAATAGGTTCCCTGTCTTCACTGGGAAAGACATACTTGATGAATTTCCTTTTTTTCATGACCACAGCAACATCTAAGGCTTCTTGCTGTGCTGTGATTGATTAAAATACCAAATCTTTCACCCCTTTCTCTGCCAGTTCCAACTGATGAGTTGCCTGTTTGTACTAGCATTTTTTTTTGTTTTGTTTTGTTTTGTTTTGTTTGTTTGCTTTTTTTTCCTCCAAATGTATGAGATGGCATTTTGAACAATTTAATTTTATCCAAACTCAGATACCTCTGTTGACCAGGTCATTCAGTTCTTTCTGTATGATATTCTGATTCTCCTGTGTATTGATGATGTCTCTCAAATTTGTGCTATCAGTAAATCTAATTATTATATTCTCACTCCTTGTTCCCAGGTTATTACTATTGTATTCTCGGTGCAGCAGTCTGAGTTACACTAGTAATTTCTGCTGAGCCCTCACAATAAAGTCCGTCATCATTTCTCTTTTGTCCTTTTATAGTTTCCTGTTGTAACAACCATTTCAATCATCTTAAACTAATTACTTCCCATGAGATATCATTCCATGATATGCTGTATTGAAACCAGATGAGATGAAGTTCATCACTCACCCTTTACTCCATAAAATACATCTTGTCAAAGGGATATTTATCATGACTAAAATCATCCTTGCCAATGTTTTTGTATGGTTTGTGTCAATCTATTCAATTCAACCTGTATTTCCGTATATATGTATATATATATGCATATATACATATATATATATGCTTCAGATTTTTTTTATTTTTTTTTTAAAGCTAAGGAACTTTCCTAAGGCACCTTCATTAAGATACACAAGTATAAAAATTCTCAAGAATACAAGAGGCCTGTGGTATATATAAACCAGAATCTGTTCATTCCAAAGAAAAGAGAAATGTCTGGGAAGTTTGAAGTGATGAATGAATAAAATAACACAAAGAAGTGGACTGAAAGGGGGAAAATAGAATATTTGGGTATTAGCTGGGATTTTCCTCTACAGATGACTTTATAAGATGGTTTTATCATAGTCATTAGCAACATTGTCATAACTCAGAGAAAAATATTTTGTTTCTTTGTCTATGACATTCAGGTAGGTTTTCCATTTAGATGGTTTTGTGGAACTAAATGAGATCTTCATTTCTGCATTCAGAATGCAGAAAGACTGGGACATATTAAAAGTAGAGCAAGAACAGCTGAGGCTTCTGGTGTGAGGTAGAAGAAAAGAGACACTGAAGGAAAGAAGTGTTTGATAAGCACATAAGTGAAGACTGTGTCCTGGAACGATGGAGGAAGAGAGTGAGAGCAACCACAGTGAATATCTGGAAAGAAAATGTATGCTATTTTTAATATTTTCCTTCATTTGCTTATGAAGGACTTTTTATGAAGGTGATTTAATTCATGAGTAGAATTAAAGATAATTATATCATATGAATCTGTATTTCATCTGTTTTACTCTCTGTCCTTTCTTTTGTCAATTTTAGTAAGACTGTTCTGTCAAGAAAATTCATATTGCATCATACTTTGGAGAGAGTTGAATGGAGATGGGGCATAGGGAAACTTTTGTCATTTCCTTCTTTCCATGATGTGGTTTCCTCTAGGTGGCTTGGCCTGCTGACATCTAGGTAAATTACCATCAAAATAAAGACATAAGTTCTCTTTATGTATATATACACACATATATATATATATATTCTCCATTGAGGTAATAGAAAGACATAATTGCTTAAATAATAAAAGCATAAGAGAATGCCTACACACCTATCAGTAAGACCATTCCATTCTTTTGAAGATACCTCCTCCACCTGAGAAACTATTTGCTGCATGCACCTTCTAAGTGCGCTTTAGAAACTTTAGAAGCTTTAGAAGACTTAGGCCTGATGGAATGCCCACAAATGAGGGCTGAGCGATGTGTTGGCCCTGGGACTCTCCTTGATGAATAACAACATAGCCAGATGGGGAGTGAGCCTGGAGATTTGTAGGGAATTATGCTACAGGGGTCTTTTAGGTACAGATACTACATGTATACGGTAGTCTTCTAAATTGTAACAAAGTCAGAACTGGAAGAGCAAGATGATAATGTCTTGCTGGAAAGGGTGTTAAATTACTGTTGAAAGCTATCCCTGTGGTGGAAGCATAAAAAGTGCAGGCTGGGTATTTGGTATCCAAGCAAATTACTTGCAGAATGATTACCTGGAGTCGTACCAGCTTTTGTCTATTTAGCATTCATTAACATTGCTGCCACAGTTCTGTTTGCAGGCTTGTGTTAAAGCCCACATACATGCCAAGAGAGAGAAACCTGAGAAAGTGAGAGAAGTGAGAAAAGAGAGAAGCCACAGGAGCAGAGCATGGCTATTCACTCCAACCAAAGCAACTCTGCCCGGCTTTCCCAGAGCAGATCTACAGAGAGAAAAAAGAAGAGAAACTACAATTGCTGCACAAATCAACCACACAAGGTTTCAATGAAACTGTCTTGTGTGATGTAGGAAGATCCACATTATTACTGTGAACCACGTATTATATATATTCCTGAGTATACAGAAACAGGATAACCCAAATGAGGTAGCATTTATGACAATGAAAACAAAATTGTTTGAAAGAAAATTACTTATACTGTTATCTTTCACTTTTAAAGTAGGAAATGTTACTCCCTTCCTTCACCCGCTGCCTTTTATTGGCACATCTCACAGATTTTTAAGAGCGCTCTACTTACTTTGAGAATTCCCCCCCTCCTATGGATGTTTGTCAAATGTATCTTCCTGAATACTATGTGCAGGAAATCAAAAAACTTTTATTCAGACAATAAATCCTTATTGATACCCTTCACCTTTTCTCTGGAGGTAGGCCTGTGTACTAGCTTCCCCAGAACATTAGTTTCCACTAGGTTGCATTGAAAACCTCTGAAGCCATTCAGGGGACTGGAAAACACAGATGTTTGAAATCAACAAAGATGACTATTAGCAGAAGTATAATGGTCACACATGTTTTAGGGAAGGGGAGGTCTAGGATAGCAGACTCTTTATTAGGGCTGTAATCTTGCACAGATTTTATTGTACTTTTAGGGAAGACAATTTTAAAATCTTGTCTAATATTTTTGCAAGTCTTTCTTTTTAATTGATAGGAAAAAAATGAATGAAAGGGGAGGAGGGGATTATTTATATATATTTTTTTCTTTTTCAACAGGGCCAAATAGTTCTTCAAATTTAGATCAAATATTATGGCAGCATCAGTTCTAGACAAAACTCCATTCTTGGGTAAGGAAGGGAAAGAAAAGAGGGAAAGAAAAATGGTTGGTGAAATATCTAGCTAAAGAATACAGTAATTTACCTTTAGGATTAGTGATAGGAAGGATTTCACAGAGGGGACAAAGCAGGCAGTAGCAAAGAAATTGAAGCCTAACACTACCTGGTGTAGGATATAATCTAGGTTACTTTCAGAATATCCTTAATCCTTGCCACATCCCATCCTGATGCCACAGTCCAACAGAAAAAGACCTACAATTTAGTTTTCCTAATCAGAGGTTTATTCCTGCTTCCTTCACTAGATTTGCTGCCCATAACATCAGATGCTATCTGATGCCCATAGCATCAGGTGATGGGATTGCATCAGAGAAAATATTCCCAGCCTCTCCTGACTGGCAGTCAGCAGTAGGGCAAGAAAATTTATATCTAAAAGGCTGAGTAACACATATTGGAGAATTAGAAAATGATTTAGGTTTTCAAGCCCAATGAAGGACTTGTGGCAAAGACCTGAACAACTCTGGTAGGAAAAGCTTTTGTTTTCAATTTCACTTCCTATAAGCAGGAATGTTTTTACATGGTATTCTGTAAGGTGATGCACTGATGGAATTTTAAATAACAGCAGAAAAGTATTTAATTCAACTTCAGAGTTGCTAAATTGAGCAAAGGAAGTATTCTTAAACATAGTAATCTGAAAAGAGTTGTAACTGCAAAGCAATAGCACTTTATTTTTTTTATTTCATTTTATTTTTTCCAAAAGAAAATGTTAGGTGTTCACCTGGAACACTGTTTTCTCCCCACCACCACCAGCACCCTTCCTCCCAGTTCCAAAAGACTATTGGGAAAATAGAGAGGATTTGTAAAATCTATTTTCCCTAATAGGGGATTGAGTAGCAGAGAGATGAAGACTGCAACCACTGCTTTTGGAACACACCATTTTTTTCATTACACTGTTGTTATTAATAGCAGATAACTTCCCAGGCACCCCTTTCAGTTATTCCCTCATTAAGCAGACTTATACGTTCACTCCTAGTTGCCCTCTCAGAGCAGCAGTGGGGAGGTCAGCCCCAGCTGCAGACTCACAAGCTGATGGTCATGTTACCTTCAGCATAGCTCTTTGGAGAAGTCCTCTGGTGTCCTTGTTTTATCAGGTATGTATATAGCCCTGCACATACCAGTAACCAATGCTTTGTGGTCCAAAGAATATATATTGCTGATGATGCCAGTGTTCACTGGTGGCATCCAGCAGGTCTGACTGGTTATTGGTGACTTGGTCTATCAGTTCTTGTAGAATCAGTAGAACTTAGTCTCAAGAGCTTGTCAGTCTTTCAGAAATATCTTCATGCTTCTTTCTCAGCAAGTATATTCCCTCTCCTTGGCCAGCTCTTCTCTGGTATCTTTTTTTCCTTCCAAACCTTTGAGTACCTGTAGAACTCATTCCCACCAGCTCATGCAGAAGGAATTTCTGTGGTGGAGCATCAAGCCAAGAGTCACCAAGAGGGTACATGTCACCTGAGGGTACATGTCTTAGAAGGAAGGGGTAACTGGAAATAGTTTCTTTGATCTGACAAAGAGGAAGCTAATGGTGACAACAACCATCAATACTTG
This sequence comes from Aythya ferina, assembly GCF_964211825.1. Lineage (NCBI taxonomy): Eukaryota > Metazoa > Chordata > Aves > Anseriformes > Anatidae > Aythya > Aythya ferina. The sequence goes on from NC_140299.1 coordinate 66,695,482, forward strand.
ATGATTACTACTCTAAGCCACAAAGACAATTACGTTTATTTCTATTTAGTCATAAAAGATGGCTAAACAAGGAGCATTGTCCATAAGTCTTCTTTTGGGGTATTCAGGGTGTGTGTTGGGAAAAAAGGAAAAAAAGAAAAAAAGAAAACTAAAAAACAAAACAAACAAAAACAAACAAACAAACAAACAAACAAAAAACAAACTAATTGGAAAGGTCACTGGAACAGGCTATGCAACATGATTGTGCACTTGCCATCATTGGAGGTTTTCTACACTCAATAAGATAAAGCCACAGTTGATCTGATTTAGTTTTGGCTACCTGTCTGCTTCAAGCAGGAGTTTGGGTTAGATGACCTGCAGAAGTCCAACCAACATTTCTATAATTCTATTAAATAGTAAAACATGCATTCTTAAATGTTGTTAAGGAAGAGGTCAGTTTTCTCTCTTTGGTGTTTTCTACAGTGAATAACTCTCTTTGGTCAAGGAAAGTTTCCTTCAAACTATCTCAACAAAGTTTTCACTGGAACTAATGCATTTTGGAAGTACATGTTTCAGAATAAAGCGATATTTTCTGTTCTGGGAAAATAAAACAAAATTAAAGTAAAATAAAATAAAATAAAATAAAATAAAATAAAATAAAATAAAATAAAATAAATAAAATAAAATTCGATCCAGTTTAAATATAATCCATTGTATAGTACGATTGCTCAAGTCAGCTACGAAACACTTCAGACAACTTTGTCAATACGCTTATAAACAATGCAAACTTTGTAATTTAAAAAAAAAAAAAATCACCTTCTGACGGGTTCCTGGTGAAGCACAAACAAGTCCAAAGACAAATTTCTAAGGGGAGTAAAGAGTGCACAATTAATCTGGGAAAGACAGCAATTAATAGATCAATGGTAATTCATTTGGTATCTTGGCAATAGTGTGAGGTATGACCCTACTCTTTGTTAAAAAGTGTGAATATAAGCAGTGTTGACATTCACTAGAAAGCTCTGCTCCTTTTCAGGGCCTCAGAAGCATGGAGTATGGGCGCAGGTGGTTTTGTGAGCTTCCCAGAAACTCCAGGCTGAAGTTGAGTTGTGAAATATAGTTTCATATTTCAGCTTCTGTACTCTGCTGTGAGCTTCATACCACTTCAGTGATACCTCTATATAGCTGGCTGCCCTAGGACATGTCACCTCTGTAAGCAGATGGAAGACTACAGTAACAATTTGGGCATATCTGATGCAGATTTCTTATCTGTTGCAATTTAACAGGGGAGAACAACGTCGTGTAAATGCCTATTCTGAGTTTGCTTTCAAAAATCAGTGAAGGTCCAAAAGGTTTTTTGCCCCTGACCTTTTTGCAGGGCAGAGATGCATGCTGGAGGTGACTGCTCCTCTACGAGGCTTGTGGCTGGTTTTGGAGAAGGGCATATAGAGTTTCCTCTGATTTGGGATTGATGGCACTGTGATGAAAGTATATACCCATTACAATATGTGCTTTTTTCCACTCCTGGCTGCATGAAGATGTCCCTGGGTAGAGCATTTCCATTAACCTTCAATGTGCAAGGCTTGAGTTTTTCAATGTAATTTACAGCAATCTTTAGAGCATATAGTTAAATTTCTCTACTTTTTTATAACTGTTTCCCTGGATAGAAATAACTTCTAAAAATCTAGTGTAACTGATTGCAAGACCTATCCACTTTAGGAAACTCTATTAATTTTAGTGAGAGAAAGGAGTCTGGTGTCCTGGTCATCAGATTCCCCCAACAGCTTGTTCAGCAAGCAGCTGTGACAAGCTTTTCCACACAGATACTCAGTAATAGATGTCAGGCTTAGTGAAGAATATATTTAGAAAAACTGTGTACAGAACTGTTGAGTCCTCATAGATAAAATAACGAGTGGCAGTGGTTGCAGTTTAACATGACATAGTCTTGACAGAGGAGAATGTTTTCCTAAGGAATGATTTTGTGTCAGCTTTTAGTTATTAAAATGAACATATTTAATTTTGCAGTCTGGGTAACATGCAGAACAAAGGAAATCAATGTAACAAAGTTAATAATTTTGATTCTGTGACTCTTCTATTGACCAGTAATTTAGCTGAAAAGTTGCAGCTCTGATTAGGTGTACAAATATAGAAATGTATTGATTATGGGACTGAAACTCCTTGAAGTGCTCCCTAAAAGGGACCAATGTATCTTTTAAGAGGAAAAGGTCTTAATGGTCTTTCAACTTTCACAAAACTTCATGAGTTGACATCTCATTAAACAACAGATAATTACTGACTTCTTTATGAGCTATCAGCAAACTTGGATGATATTATGGTGAAGAACATTTACAAAAATGTACAAAATCATAATTTGATTCCAGCTCATAGGTGTAAATCTTGTTAACTGCTGGAGACTGAAGCAACAGAGTGAATTGTGAAACACCCGAATTTGAATAAAGCCTGATCCCTGGGACTCTTTGCAACCTTGCTATCTTTCACACTGGTGTTATTTTTTAACTCTATTTCCCTTTTCTGAAACAATGAAATAAAAATTAGTCTGTCTCAAGATCTTTTATAACTGCTGCTTTGGTGTTCATGGACCAGGCTCCGCCCACAGCCTTTAAGTCATAAAATCACATCCTGTTTGACCTTTCCTCTCTGTAATCCCTGAAGAATGTCTAAGAGTTCATCCTCTGCTTAATGTCCCTTTGGTATGATCAATACAGAGAGTCCCTTTAATAAGGCTTATGTCACCATTCTTTGTTTTCCTGTGGTAGTCTTTTTTCATTTCCTGTCCATACCATGAGTAAATGTTTACAACAGAACTTTGCATTAGCAAAATTGTTCTCAATAATGCTCATTCAATATATACATAGAATCAATGTTATAATTTGGCCTCAGATCCTTCAGGAAATACTGTAAGAAAAGCATATGTCCCATCCCACAGTTAAATAATTTGGATGGATATCCTGGTTGAAACAGTTCTTAAAACAAATAACAGAGAGCAAATATATATATACATATAAATGCTTCATCCATTTGACAACAGTTGTCAAACTGAGAATTAATTCTATAACCTAGAATTAATAACCTAGAAGTCAGAGATGGATTTTCCATTGTTCATAGAAACAACTTCAAAAACCATATAAATAAATTCATTCAGGAGGGTGAGTAGGGAAAGCTCTTGTCCTCTGCAGATGCTTGGGGTGAGTGGAAGGAGTCTGTACCTTTTAGGTATAAAGAACATAGAAGAGAAAGGAGAGGTCTATCATATCTATATGAAAGATGAATGCAAAATAGTCTAAGGCATTCAGTTACATTCCCTCTAAGTCAGCGAATGTACCTTCATATGGTGACTTGTTCTGCCTTAATAAATATATATAAACCTATATTTAATCAGATATTTCTTTAAGGGATTGAACATGAAGATTGTTTGAGGGTAACCTGAACACAAATTTATATTAAAATTTTAGATTTGATCACACATTACAGCTACAGAGACAACATGAAATAGTTTAGTATTAGCAACCAACTTTTCTTCCCTCCTTGTAACTGCAAAGAAGTGCTAACACTTCTTTTTTTTTTTTCTAATTTTTGTAACTCAAGTTCGGATGAAAATGTAGAATGAAGCCCATTGTAGCAGCATTAAACTTATTCTAATTTATCACAAGTAATACATGTTTGGAGCTAGAGACAGCTCCTAATATTCAGTACAGTGAACAAAGCTTGAATCCAGATAAGAATATAGTACCAAACATTTCTATGATATAGAATCATAGAATCATAGAATCATAGAATCATAGAATATCCTGAGTTGGAAGGGACCCTTAAGGATCATCAAGTCCAACTCTCGACACCGCACAGGTCTACCCAAAAGTTCAGACCATGTGCCTAAGTTCACAGTCCAATCTCTTCTTAAATTCAGACAGGCTCGGTGCAGTGACCACTTCCCTGGGGAGCCTGTTCCAGTGTGCAACCACCCTCTCTGTGAAGAACCCCCTCCTGACGTCCAGCCTAAATTTCCCCTGCCTCAGCTTAACCCCGTTCCCGCGGGTCCTGTCACTAGTGTTAATGGAGAAAAGGTCTCCTGCCTCTTGACAACCCCTTACGAGGAAGTTGTAGACTGCGATGAGGTCTCCCCTCAGCCTCCTCTTCTCCAGGCTGAACAGGCCCAGTGACCTCAGCCGTTCCTCGTACGTCTTCCCCTCCAGGCCTTTCACCATCTTCGTAGCCCTCCTCTGGACACTTTCCAACAGTTTCATGTCCTTTTTATACTGTGGTGCCCAGAACTGCACACAGTACTCAAGGTGAGGCCGCACCAGCGCAGAGTAGAGCGGGACAATCACCTCCCTTGACCTACTAGCGATGCCGTGCTTGATGCACCCCAGGATACGATTGGCCCTCCTGGCTGCCAGGGCACACTGCTGGCTCATATTCAACTTGCTGTCTACCACGACCCCCAGATCCCTCTCTTCTAGGCTGCTCTCCAGCGTCTCATCGCCCAGTCTGTACATGCAGCCAGGGTTTCCCCGTCCCAGGTGCAGGACCCGGCACTTGCTCTTATTGAACCTCATGCGGTTGGTGATCGCCCAGCTCTCCAACCTGTCCAGATCCCTCTGCAAGGCCTTTACGCCCTCATTTGAGTCCACAACTCCTCCAAGTTTGGTGTCATCAGCAAACTTGCTCAAAATACCCTCTATTCCTACATCCAGATCATTTATAAAAATATTGAAAAGTACCGGCCCTAAAATGGAGCCTTGAGGGACCCCACTGGTGACCGCCCGCCAGCCTGATGCAGCTCCATTTACCATAACCCTTTGGGCCCTGCCCGTTAGCCAATTGCTCACCCATCGTATGATGTTTTTATTTAGCTGTATGGTGGACATTTTGTCCAGTAGGATCCTATGGGAAACCATGTCAAAAGCCTTGCTGAAGTCCAAAAAAATCACATCAGCTGGTTTCCCTTGGTCCACCATACGGGTGATCTTATCATAAAAGGAAATCAGGTTAGTTAGGCAGGACCTACCCTTCACAAACCCATGCTGGCTGGGACCAATGACTGCTTTGTCCCCCAGGTGCGCCTCAATAAGTCCGAGAACCAACTTCTCCATGATTTTACCAGGCTCTGACGTGAGACTGACAGGCCTGTAATTGCTAGGGTCTTCTTTCTGACCCTTCTTGAAAATCGGCACAACATTTGCCAGCTTCCAGTCTACTGGGACCTCTCCAAATTCCCAGGATCGTTGAAAAATAATTGATAGAGGTTCCGCGATGACATCCGCCAGCTCTTTCAGCACCCGGGGATGAATCCCATCCGGACCCATGGACTTGTAGGGATCCAGGTGGAGTAGCAAATCCCGCACACGTTCAGGGTCAGTTGGGAGTTTGTCATCCCCACCGTCCCGGTCCTCCAGCTCAGGGCACCCTGGGTCCCGAAGCCCATCATCGGCATTGAAGACAGAGGCAAAGAAGGCGTTAAGCGTCTCTGCTTTGCCTACGTCATCGTCTGTGAGGAGACCTTCCCTATCAAGGAGCGGCCCTATGTTTTCTTTAGTTCTCCTTTTTCCATTTACATATCTAAAAAAACCCTTTTTATTTTCTCTCACAGACACAGCCAGCTTCAACTCTAGGTGTGCTTTGGCCACTCGAACTTTCTCCCTACAAACACGAACAGCATCCCTGTATTCTTTCCATGACGCCTGGCCCTCCTTCCAGTAGCGAAACACTCTCTGTTTCCGCCTAATCTCCATTAGAACGTTCCTGGTCAGCCACGCCGGCCTCCTGCCCCGCCTGCCTGACTTGCGATATTTTGGAATTGCCTTATCTTGTGCTTCTAGGAGGCATCGCTTAAAGAGTGACCAGCACTGGTGGACATCGAGGCCTTCAAGAGCAGTTTCCCAGGGGACCTTGCTGACTAGTTCCCTGAGCAGCCTGAAGTCTGCTTTCCCCATATCTAGGGATGAGGTTTTGGTGGCACTTTTCCTTCTGTCACCATAAATTTTGAACTCAACCACTTCATGGTCGCTATGACCAAGGCAGCCACCAATCACCACATCTCCCACCAGACCCTCTCTGTTTTCTAGCAACAGGTCTAGGAGGGCTCCTTTCCTAGTTGGCTCCGTTAGCACCTGTACCAAGAAGTTATTATCTAGGTGCTTCATGAACCTCCTGGACTTGCTCGTGTCAGCCGTGTGGCACTCCCAGTTAACGTCCGGCAAGTTGAAGTCCCCCATAAGGACAAGGGGAGTTAATCTCGAGGCCTCTCTTAGTTCTGTAAAGAATAATTTATCGGTGCTATCATCCTGGCCAGGCGGTCTGTAATAGACTCCCACAACTACATCCCCTTTATTCGTTCGTCCCTTGATCCTTACCCAGAGGCTCTCAACTTTGCCATTGCCGACCTGAAGTTCCACACAGTCCAGCCCCTGCTTCACATACATCGCCACCCCACCACCTCGCCTACCCTGCCTGTCCCTCCTGAAGAGCCTGTAACCATCTATCGCAACACCCCAGTCACAGGACTCATCCCACCAGGTTTCGCTTATGCCGATGATGTCGTAGTTGCGGGACTGGGCCAGGACTTCTAGCTCATCTATTTTATTCCTCATACTGCGTGCGTTTGTGTAAAAGCACTTCAGGTGCGTCTCCTTACACTCAGCACCTTGTGGATCTGACCAAAGGACCCCACTGGCACACAGCCCCTCTGATTCTAGCGTACCATCCCTTAGGTCTTCACCGGCGTGCCTGGTTTTAGCCCCTTCCCCCTTCGACTCTAGTTTAAAGCCCTATCTATCAGCCCTGCCAACTCCTGACCTAAGATCCTTACCCCTCTCCGAGAGAGGCGCATCCCATCCGGTGCCATCAGGCCCGGTGTAGCATAGACCTTCCCATGATCAAAGAAACCAAAATTCTGCCGGTCACACCAGTCTCGAAGCCACGAGTTTATGTGAACAGTACGTCTTTCAGCTTCGATCCCCCCTATCGGAAGGACAGAGGCAAACACCACCTGCGCCCATGATCCTCTAAGTAGTCGCCCCAAATCCCTAAAGTCTCTTTTGATCGCCTTCGGACTTCTCGTTGCTACTTCATCGCTACCAGCCTGAAAGACCAGTAGCGGGTAGTAGTCAGTGGGCCGTACCAGGCGCTTGACTTTCTTGGCAAAGTCTCTCACCCGAGCCCCAGGGAGGCAACAGACTTCTCTGCGGGTTGGGTCCGGTCGGCATATCGGTCCCTCTGTCCCTTTCAGGAGGGAGCCCCCCATAACAATAGCCCTTCTTTCTTTTTTGAAGGATGATGTGGCAATACGACGTGTAGGTCGCATTGTCTTAGGCGCCCCCTCCAACTGGGACGGGTGTTTGTCTACTTTGTCATTTAGATTGTCTTGCTCTAGTCCTTCATATCGATTATTTAAGGGTAGATGAGAAGGTGAGGTGGGCAGAGAGAGGGCTCGCCTACCACCCCGAATAGGCACCTGCCTCCATTCCCCCCCTTGATCTAGGTCTCCTCCCGCTGCCTGGCTGGAGGAGTGAACCTCCGTCTTCTGCGTAACAGGAGACGCCTGTGCCGTGGCAGTCTCGTGAGCCTGCCTCAGAGAGGGTAGAGCGCACCTCCACCAGTCAATTTCCCTCTCTGATTCCCTGATGCTCCTGAGCCTGTTCACCTCCTCCCGGAGCTCCGCTACCTGGCTGAGCAGTTCTTCAACCTGGGCACACCTCCCACAGGCATACCCACCACTGCTGTCAGAGACCGACAGAAGGCTGGGGCACACTCTGCAGCCCAGGACCTGGACGGCTGCGTGTTTCCCCGAGCCCTCCGTCTGAGTAGCCACACTGGTGACCGTGGCTGGAGATGCCTCACGAGATGCGGAGGCCACGGTTTTCTGCCTGGTCGATACCATGGTCAGGTTCTACGCAAGCAGGTTACAAGCACCGAAGGGAGAGGCAGCTGCCAAAGAGCGACGATGAGCCCCCCGCTCGCCCTGCCCGCGCGAACTGCCGCGCAAACTGCCACGCCCTTCGACGTGCCACGCCCTGTTTGCCCGTCCTGTTCGCCGCGCTCCTGGTCGCTCGCGCTCCCTAGGGGCAGCTTCTAAACAGCCTGGGAGGGGGCGCTGCTGGCTCCGCCCTCGCCTCATCAGCCTCCCTCGCGAGGACAGCCGGGTCCCGGCGGCTCCCCCGAGTGGCCTCGATGCCGGACAAAAAGCCCTGCCTGCCTCGGTCCCCTGCTCCGCTGCAGAACACGTCTGCCCCGGAGCCGGTCGCCTCAGCAAAAAAAAGAATAAAAGAAAAAGAATAAAATAAAAAAGAATAGAATAAAAAAAAATAAAAAATATAAATAAAAAAATAAAAAATAAAAATAAAAAAGAATAAAATAAAAAAGAATAGAAATATGCATGTTACTCCAAATAAGAGTGGACAAACTTTTACAGGTTTTGGTGCCTTCTAAAAGAAATACCAGACCAGAAAATGTACAGCAAGTGTAGGTGAAAACCCTGAAAAAACAAATATCAAGATTTATTTCTACTGATCAGTTACTTAATTTTCTTACCTTTTCTATTTTCTCTTTATTTTTTTCCTTTTTAAAACTGAACTATGCAAACATACATTGATTTTTTTTTTTTTTAATTTTTTCTTTCTTGCTTGCAAGAGCAAAAACATCAGAACATAGATGCAAATGTACATAACACTTCTAAGAAGCATTAGTAGAGCTTTCTTTTCAAAATAACGTAATCAATGCTTTTCAGTCAATAGATGGACTTGCAATTTTATGTCTGTTATTACACATTAACAGGAATTAAAATACCCATGATTTTTTTGTATTGGGGTAGGGGACACTTTAGCCCTCTGATTAATTCGTATTTAAATAGACCAGTGTGAGAATACAAAGCATTTTGATGCAAAACATTTTGAAATATTGAATATATATGAGGTCCTTTTCTTCACACTTTCCTTTGTGTATGCTGCTTATCTTCCCTGAATATGTTGTTACTTACATGTTTCCAAACCCAGATATAATAGGAAGTATCAAACTGTCTGAGTCTTGCTGCTGCATTTGACAAGGGTATATCTTCTTCCTGTTCTTGTACACAGAAATCATTACCGTGTAAGCATAAAGCAATTATTTATATGCTTGCACACAAAAGACTTCTAGTGGGTTAACTACCAGTATGCCTAATACCCCAGTAAGACACCTGAGGAGTTTTTGTTGAGGCAGAAGACAAATTGTCCCTAACTGTTCTCTGAGCAAATCTTCAGTGCTTCTTTACCACCAAATCACCAAATCTCTCAGTGGCCTGTTTGTTGTTTTTTTTTTTTTTTTTTGTTTTTTTTTTTTTTTTTTGTTGTTTGTTTGTTTGTTTGTTTTGTTTTTGTTTTTGTTTTGTTTTGTTTTTGTTTTTGTTTTTGTTTTTCACTGAGATTTTTGTCCTTTTCAGTTTTGATCACTTCTTCTCAGTCCTAGAGTTAATGATCCCTTTCCTAAAAGTCCCAGCTCTGTAATTTTACCTTTCCTATTGTATGTGGCTGTCCTGGTTTCAGTTAGGATAGAGTTAACTTTCCTCCTAGTAGCTGGTAGGGTGATGTTTTGGATTAGGATCAGAAGAGTGTTGATAACATGCTGATATTTTAGTTGTTGCAGAGCAGTGCTTACATTAAGCCAAGGATTTTTCAGCTTCTTGCTCTGTCCTGCCAGTGGGCTGGCTAGGGGTGCAGCAAGAGCTGGGGGGGGACAGACCCAGGACAGCTGACCCAAACTGGCCAAAGTGGTATTCCATACCATCTGACATCGTGCTAAACAATATATAGGGGTGGCTAGCTGGGGTTGGGCGGGGATGGATTGCTCGGGGATAGGCTGGGCATTGGTCAGTGGGTGGTGAGCAATTGCATTGTGCATCACTTGTTTCGTACATTATGTTATTATTATTATTATTATGTATTATTATTAATAATAATTTTCCTGTTTTAATAAACTGTCTTTATCTCAACTCAGAGGCTTCATTTTCCCATTTCTCTTGCTGTCACGTTAAGGGGTGTAGCTGATTAACCGTTACGGGCCCGGTTGGATTCAGGGTACTGAACCAGTTGGACATTCACCAAAAGCACGTTAACCGTCTGGGGGTCCGTTCAGACATTCACCATCAACGCATTAACCATCTGGGGGTCCGTTCAGACATTCACCAAAAACGCATTAACCGTCTGGGGCTCTGGCTGGATTCAGAACACTGAGCTATCACGGATAACCACCCTTACCCTAGTTGCACTTAATGAGAGCTATAATCAAGTATGGTTTATTACAGCAACAGATAATCAGGTTCTTTTGGATTGCCTGTGATAGTGACTGTCTGCAAAAGCAAGCTAGCATGCATGAAATACACAGGTGTTACAGGTGTTACAGGTGTTACAGGTGCACGGCCTAGAAATAAAAGCATTAAAAAGATCAAAGACTAGAGAGATTTATAAGCAAGTATTCAGATCTCACCCAAAGGCGTCCCAATGGGGGGGGGGGAAGAGAGGCTCAGCCCGTCGACTGATCCCAGGAGTCAGGAGGTCCTAAGGATTTTGTATTTCCTCGGGATGGTATCTCCCCTGACGGTGGTATCTTCCCTGACATCCCCTCTCTCTTGGGCCAATTTATATTATTTTCTATCTTTTAGGTGGAGCTTGAGTGGCTCTAGTCAAGCATATCTTAGTTATGTTTGGTGTAAAGTTCTCCCGTCTCTGTTTAAAGTAATAGGCTCCGAGAAATTCAGGGTGCATGCTCAGTGGTGCTCAAGGTGGTCGCACCTTGGAGGCAGGTAGCTTTTGGGATGGAGGTGTGTTTTGGTATTATAATGATATTATAATGAGCAAAAAGTACACTAGGGTACAGCATTTGTCAAAACATGACAGGTCTTTTGCTCAGGGTGGCAAAAAGTGCAGCTTTGTGCACAAGAACAATCAAGTCCCCACCTGATTACAGAGCCTAGCCGTGGTGTCTCCACTCCACTCTACACTCCGTGCTGTTCCTTAGGGCTAGCACACCAAGTTTCCCCAGCGCGATAGCATCTAAGGTTGGGAGCCTAGGGAACGCTCAGGTAATGCAGTTATGCCCTACCCTGCCACAACAGTGGCTCTGTCCTACAGACTTGCTTACAGTTGTTCTTCACAAATTGGAAATTTCCTTAGCATCTTGACCCACAGTTTTACCACTGTGCCATAGTGGGTCAAGGCCATGGACCATGACGGTGGCTGGACTCTCAGGGGAGTGCTGGGAGGTCAGAGAGAATTTCACGGCTTCTGGGTGGGGAGAATGTGGCAGAAAAAAAAAGGAGTTGAAGGACGATGGCACTGAGGCCTGTTTTTTTTTCCCGTCCTTCCCATCCAAGCTTCTGCTACTTAGTGATTATATTCTTCCCTCATGGTTTCCAATCCAGTTGAATTCCTTGAACTTTATTCCTCTGCCTCTTCAGTCCATTCAAACATGGACAGCTCTGCTAACTTCCCATTTAAAGTCCTTTTGCTGTTTCAGTGTACTACTTTGAACACAAATCCACCGTTGTCTTCTGAAGAGACAGAAATTAAAGGAAAATAGAGAGATGAAAATACAATCCTGTTCACAAAGAAAAGATAATCTTGACTGAATTAATGAAGGAAATGGGAGAGATGGATGAGGGATAATGTAGTGAACTACAGAAGTACTGAAGGAATTTATCACACAGCCTGGCAAACACACACACAAACAAAACAAAACAAAACAGAAACTACAGCCTAGTAGTGAATAGCAGTTTTCCAAACTGCAATAAATGATGGTAGCAAGTAACTTCAGAATGTCCTTTTCTGAAAGATATAAATTTATCACTCTAATTAAGAAGGAGGAAAAGTGAGTTTTAGAAAGATTATTATTTTTTTTTTTTTTTGAGTAGCCAAGTAATAGTACCGAATTAATCCAAATTTCAATGAGTGTTATGAAGTTGTTTTTGTTGTCTTTTGTTTGTTTGTTTGTTTGTTTCCCCTTCCTTTTTCCTTGCTTCTTTACATTCTCACTTGGTTCTGGCTTGCAGAGGGATCAAAATATATTATTTATATTGTGTTTCTGATCTTGATAGAACTGAAAAGAGGAAGAAACAATTATTAATTAGCAATTAATAATTGAAGGTTGTGTTAATGAGACCTAAAGCTATACAGTTATATACAGTTACTCAAAATCTGTTTAAATATATGTTAAACACACTTCTAAAAGGTCAGTTGAAGCTTATCCTGCTGCCACGTCATTTCTAACATACAGAAATGAATTATATCTACTGCCTTTGCCTAATTTTTCCCAAGATCATGTGAAAATCTCAGGGGCAAAGAGAAGAATGCTCTTATCAACATGAGTCTGGAAGCAGTGTGGTAACTGTAAGAAGCTGAAAAGTGCCTTTATGTCTTCCTTTCAATGTATGAAGAGGGCTAAAGGCCTTTCACGCAAGCTAAGTCTCATAACAAAATATAACCTATATGGTTAGTATAAAGTTTGAGTACTGCATTTCTTGTCAGACTCCTTTCTGAATCTTCTAAATTAATTACTAGTAGTTTCAGAACAAAGTCTTCAAACTATCTTTGGACATATTTAACTGCCTTTATTGCAGTGGAAAAAATTTGGTGCACAAGTTTTTATTATTTATATACATAAAGAATACATTCTTTATATACATAAAGAATAAAGCATAGGTTGATTTTTTCAACAATAACCTCAGAATTCAGACTGCCTTTTACTTACTCATGAGGCTACCAGTAATGTTAGAATAACAAATCTGATACCCTTATATTTGTAAAATCTCTAAAAACTGAATTATATATTTGAAGTGCCACAACACACACTGGTAAAGCTATTTATTTATTTATTTATTTTGATTTTTGGTAAGAAACCTTTCTGTAAATTGCAAAATCAAACAAACAAACTAAAAAATGTTTTTTTTTTTTGTTTTGTTTGTTTGTTTGTTTTTGCCATATTTTTGGTATAAAATTGCTGGAATATATCATAAGTTATGCATGCCCACTAAGTAGGAAACGCTTGCCCTTTCCCTCTCTGTCTTTTAGATCAATGTTTGTTCACTGTTTTGAAAGTGCTTTAGTACAGCATTACATTTTGTAAGGCAGGAAGGCTTAGAGGTTTAAAGTCTCAAGTGGGCATGGAAATCCCACTGAAGGTGTTTGTATTCTGTAATCTGGTAACTGGGATCTTTGTTTGTCTGGGAAGCCCTAAAACATATTTCACTAAAGACCACTTTTTGCCAGTTCTGCCATTTTAAGATATCAGGGAGATGACTCATATGTAAACCATAGTAAGTTGTTTTGGTTTGATTTGGCTTGGTTTTTCAAATCCTTCAATCCAGACTGGAAGGAAAGGATCCTTGAATTTCTGCAATAAAGACTGTCAGAAAAATAAGAATTCTGTTATTTGAAAAGATTAGTGGTTTTATTCCAGAAGCAGATATTGAGGGGAGAAGAGTCAAAGAGAAATTCCAGAGGTACCAGCAATACAGAATTTACCAGAAAATCTAGAAATCTAGATCCAAGTCCCTAACTCAAAACAAACAATGTCTCTTTCCCTTGTTTTGAGCTGAACCCTAGACATAATGGACAAAGTTGTTTTGTATTTTTATTTTATTTTATTTTATTTTATTTTATTTTATTTTATTTTATTTTATTTTATTTTATTTTATTTTATTTTATTTTATTTTATTTTTTTATTTTTTTTTTTTTTTCAGACAGAGAGCTTTTTTTGTTTGTTTGTTTCTAAAATATAATCCAGTAAAATGTTTATTCTTTATGTGCCTTGAATACTACTTCTGTATTTCATTCTTATCAGTTTAAATCAGAGTGCAAAAGTGACAGATATTCATATTTTTTGTCAGTGATACTACTGGAAACTTGGGTCTTGTTCCACTGTAGCATCACTGTGATTATTTTTTCTCGTATTGTTAATATTAATCTTCGTAATGAAAGAAGGACATCGAGGTGCTTGAGCGGGTGCAGAGAAGGGCGACGAAGCTGGTGAGGGGCCTGGAGAACAAGTCCTACGAGGAGCGGCTGAGGGAGCTGGGCTTGTTCAGCCTGGAGAAGAGGAGGCTCAGGGGTGACCTTATTGCTCTTTACAGATACCTTAAAGGAGGCTGTAGAGAGGTGGGGGTTGGCCTGTTCTCCCACGTGCCTGGTGACAGGACGAGGGGGAATGGGCTTAAGTTGAGCCAGGGGAGTTTTAGGTTAGATGTTAGGAAGAACTTCTTTACAGAAAGGGTTGTGAGGCATTGGAACAGGCTGCCCAGGGAAGTGGTGGAGTCACCATCCCTGGAAGTCTTCAAAAGACGCTTAGATGTAGAGCTTAGGGATATGGTTTAGTGGAGGGCTGTTAGCGTTAGGTTGGAGGTTGGACTCGATGACCTTGAGGTCTCTTCCAACCTAGAAAATTCTGTGATTCTGTGATTCTGTGAAATTTGTATTGTGTTTTAAAATTGTTAGCTTCCTTAGATTCTGGTTATATCTTAGGAGATAAGCAGATACCACAGCTGATTCAAGACGAAAATGTAACTATTCTAGGTGTTTTGTTTGTTTGTTTGTTTGTTTGTTTTCAGGCAACATTAAGTGCATATGTAATTGTTCATTAAGAGGTTAAATGTAGTTCTTAGAATACAGGGCAAAACTGTAGTCTTGTTAAAATATATGAAAAAGCTGCCATAAATTGAAGACATATCAGTATGTCTTCTCAGTTTGCCACTTTAAACACTTAGAAACAACAATTGAAAATAAATTTCCCATGAGTATTATGTAATATTTGCTTAAAAACTGACTGTACTAGCTAAAGATTTCCATCAAGCTCATTGCTGTGTTTACAAAAAGCAAACATGATGTGATGGGAACACAATGAAATGAATCATACTTTACAAGTCATTTTAACTAGATAACTTCTTGCATCTTTTCTCCAATCCTGCCAGCTCTGAGTTATGCTAAAGCCTGTTAGTCTTTCTACTGAGTTCAGTGTGTTTTTGATCTGGCAAAATGAATAAAATTAACAGCTTTCATCTGAAGAAATTCCAATGTTAATTAATTAACATTAATAAAAATAAATTAAGCATCTTAAAATGCTAGATAGAATCATAGAATGGCTTGGGTTGGAAGGGACCTTAAAAATTGTCTAGTTCCAATACCACTGCCATGGGCAGACACACCTTCCACTAGGTCAGGTTGCCCAAAGCCCCACCCAACCTGGCCTTGAACCCTTCCAGGGATGGGGCATGCACAACTTCCCTGGGAAACCTGTTCCAGGGCCTCACCACAATATGAGTGAAGAATTTCCTCCTAACCTTTAATTAAAATCTCCTCTCTTCTGGTTTAAAACCATTCTCTGTTGTCCCATTATATCTGAATGAGCAAAAAGTTGCTCTCCATCTTTTTTATAAGCCCTCTCTAAGTAATGCAAAGCTCTCCCTGGAGCTTTCTCTTATTCAGGTTGAAGATTCCCAACTCTCTCAGCCTTTCTTCATAGCAGAAGTACTCCAGCCCTCTGATCATCTTATGGCCCTCTTCTGGATCTGCTCTAAAAGGTCCACATATTTCTTCTTCTGGGTGCCCCAGACCTGGAAACAGTACTCCAGATGGAGCCTCAAGTTGTCAGAGTAGAGGAAGACAATCACCTCTCATCCTGCTGACTTTGTTGATACAGCCCGGGATGCAGTTGGGCTTCTGAATGGCAAGCACACACTGCTGCCTCATGTTGAGCTTTTCATCCACCAGAACCCCCAAGTCCTGTTCTGCAGGGATGCTCTCAGTAAGTTCTTCTCCCAGTTTGTACTCATGTCTGGGACTACAGGTCCACCATCCAGGTGGCGGAGAATACAACCATTCTCCCACATTCTCACAGTTATCTCCCAATGATTTCAATTACAATTAGACTTCCTGATACCTATACACACATTACATTCCAAAGTTTAGCTTAGAAACCTTAACATTTAAAAATCCTTCTTAGTTACATCCTGCTATTATAAGTAACTGCAACAGGGTGAAAGCAAGAGAGAAAGAGAGAGAGAGAGAGAGAGAGAGAGAGAGAGAGAGAAAGAAAGAGAGAAAGAAAGAAAGAGAGAAAGAAAGAAAGAAAGAAAGAAAGAAAGAAAGAAAGAAAGAAAGAAAGAAAGAAAGAAAGAAAGAAAGAAAGAAAGAAAAGAAGAAAAAGAAAGAGAAGGAAAAGGAAAAGGAAAAGGAAAAGGAAAAGGAAAAGGAAAAGGAAAAGGAAAAGGAAAAGGAAAAGGAAAAGGAAAAGGAAAAGGAAAAGGAAAAGGAAAAGGAAAAGGAAAAGGAAAAGGAAAAGGAAAAGGAAAAGGAAAAGGAAAAGGAAAAGGAAAAGACTGCCTTTTGAACACAGTTCAAAAGTGAACATGTCTGATTACTTACATGTTTAACACATTATAATAATAGAATCATAGAATATCCCAAGTTTGGAGGGACCCATAAGGATCATTGAGTCCAGTTCCTGGCACCACAGAGGTCTACACAAAAGTTCATACCATGTGACTAAGAGCACAGTCCAAACACTTAAACTGTGACAGGCTTGGTGTCATGACTATGTCCCTGGGGAGCCTGTTCCAGTGTGCGACAATCCTATCAGTGAAGCACCTCTTCATGATATCCAGCCTGAACCCCCCTGTTTCAGCTTGATTCCATTTCCTCAGGTCCTATCACTGGTCACTAAAGAGAATAGATCATCACCTACCCCTCCACTCCCCCTCATAAATAAGTTGTAGACCTTGATGAGGCCTCCCCTCAGCCTCCTCTTTTCCAGGCTGAAGAGGCCTAGTGACCTCAGACGCTCGTCATATGTCTTCCTCTCTAGGCCCTTCACTATCTTTGCAGTCTTTTTCTGGACACTCTGCAATAGTTTTATATCCTTTTTGTACTGTGGTGCCCAGAACTGCACACTGTACTCGAGGTGAGGCCGCACCAGTGCGGAGTAGAGAGGTACAATCACTTCCTTCAACCAACTAGCAATGCCATGCTTGATGCACCCCAGGATGCGGTTGACCCTCCTGGCTGCCAGGGAACACTGCTGGCTCATGTTCAGCTTGCTATGAGCCAAAATTCCCAGATCCCTCTCTGTTGGGCTGCTGTTCAGTGTCTCATTCCCCAGTCTGTATGTATAGCTGGGGTTGCCCTGTCCCAGGTGCAGGACCTGTCACTTGCTGTTTTTAAACTTCATGCCCAGCTCTCCAACTTGTCCAGACCTCTCTGAAAGGTCTTTCCACCCTCAGTAGAGTCAACAACACCTCCAAGTTTAGTATCATGTGCAAATTTGTTCAAAACACCTTCTGGTCCTACATCGAAATCATTTATGAAAACATTGAAGAGAACTGGTCCTAAAATGGAGCCTTGGGGGACACCACTGGTGACCAGGTGCCAGCCTGATGCAGACCCATTTACCACAACCCTTTATGCAGTACCCACCAGCCAACTATTCACCCATCATGTGATGTTTTTGTCTAGCTCTATGCTGGTTATTTTGTCCACTAGGATCCTATGCAAAACTGTGTCAAAATCTTTACTGAAATCCAAAAAGTTCACATCAGCTGGTTTCCCTTGATCAACTACATGGGTGATCTTATCATAAAAGGAAATCAAGTTAATCAAACAGGTTACCTCTCAAGAGTCAAATCAAGTTAGTCAAATGATTACCCTTCATGAAACCATTTTGTCTGGGACCAATGACTGCATTGCCCCCAGGTGAGCTTCAATAACTCCCAGGATAATCTTCCCAATAATTTTACCAGGCATTGATGTGAGACTGACAGGCCTGTAGTTGCCAGGGTCCTCTTTCTTGCCCTACTTGGAAATTGGTACAATATTTGCCAGTTTCCAGTCAGCTGGGACCTTTTCAGATTCCCAAGACTATTGAAAAATAATTGAGAGAGGTCCTGGGATCATGTCAGCCAGCTTTTTGAGCACCCTGGGATTTATTCTATCCAGACCCATGGACTTGTATGGATCCAGGTGGAGCAGCAAATTCCGCATACGTTTGGGGTTGTTTGGGAGTTTATCATTCCTGCAGCCACAGTCCTCCAGCTCAGGGCACCCAAGGTCCTGAAGCCTGTCACCAGCATTGAAGACAGAGGCAAAGAAGGCATTAAACCTCTCTGCTTTGCCTATGTCTTTGTCTGCGAGGTGACCATCCCCATCAAGTAGTGGACCTATGTTTCCTCTGGTCCTCTTTTTCTCTATTCACATATTTTAAAAAGCCTTTTTTATTGTCTTCCACTGACCCAGCTAGCTTCAACTATAATTGGGCTTTGGCTGCATGAATTTTCTCCCTACAAATGCAAAAAGCACCCCTGCAGTCCTTCCACGTTGTCTGACCCTGCTTCCAGCAGCCATATACTTTCTTTATATGCCTAAGCTCCAGAAAAAGATCCCAGGTCAGCCAAGCTGGCTTTCTGCCCCATCTGTTTGACTTCCAATATTTTGGAATTGGCTGATCCTGTGCTTTTAGGAGGCAGTGCTTAAAGACTGACCAGCCAAAACCTTCAAAAACAGCTTCCCAGAGAACCTTACTAACTAGTTCCCCGAGCAGCCTCAAGTCTGTTCTCCCCATATCCAGGGTTGAAGTTTTGGTGGCAGTTTTCCTCCTGTCATCAAAAATTTTAAACTGAACCGCTTCATGGTCATTATGACCAAGACAACTGCCAATTGGCACATCCCCCACAGGACCCTCTCTGTTCTCCAGCAATGGATCTACAAGGACATCTTTCCTAGCTGGCTCCCTTAGCATCTGCATCAATTTAACACTGAGGTACTTTAGGAACCTCCTGGACCTGCTTGTCTTGGCTTTGTGGTAATCCCAGTTGATGTCTGGCAAGTTGAATCCCCTATAAGGACAAGGGTAGTTGATCTCGAGGTATTTCTTAGTTTCTCAAAGAATAATTCGTTGGTGTTATTACCCTGGCCAGATGACGACATTAATTGTTGTTAAAAACATACTTTAAAAATTATATACACCATGAGCATAATCATAATACAACTTCCCAGATGAGTACTTTCTTGTAATAGACAAGTTGTCCTTGATCTTTTGTTCTCAGATGAAAAATAAGAAAGGTCTATTACAGAGAACATCTCTGAATTATTCTGGGAGCGATATAGTTGCCAGAAACCTATTTGTGGTCGTATCTGGGTTGTGGGGCCACACAGCTGAAGTCTGTAGCTGCCTAACTTTTCTGAAAGCCTCGGGAAACAGCTCTTGTAATCATGAAATGCATCCAGCACTGAGGACTCTGAACTCATACCAGAGGATGAGAAAGAGCTCACTGATTATATGTATGAAATAGTGCTAGATGTGGAAGTGCAAGGGTACAAGAAGGATTTCTGCTTTCTCTTTCTGAAAAGCAAGTGCTGCCTTTGATAAACCATTTGTTGAGCCAATGTATATGCAAATGGGGGAAGTAGGGGCTATTCACAGAAGTGTCAGGTGGAAGGTCAGTCTCCATAATCTCCTTTTAAGCTCAGTGGGAGTACAGATGCCTTTCAGGGCACAGTTCTGAGCAGAAGCCTTTGTTAGATGTGGTAGGTTGGTCTAAAATTAGTCATTCAGACAGTTGCTCTTCCATTCATTATGAATTATAGTAAAGGTATATTAGATTATGTGTATGGCCACCAGCATACCTCTCAAGGAATATATTTACATGATGAAGTTTAATATTCTTTCAAGAAATTGTTTCTGTGGAAAAGGTCAAAGAAAACTCTTTTTCTAAAGTACAGAGCAAGGGTTTTGTAGCAAGCACCAAGAACTCTATGGGGCAAAAAAAAAAAAAAAAAAAAAAAAGTTGGAGTAGTATGCTAGATGTCAAATGATACAATAAAAGAAGATTTAAAGCCATTTTGGCTCTAGTCCCCTTACACATCACTGATATCTACTGCTTCACATCATTTCAAATCAAGCATTCCAGCACTTTAGCTTAAGTTAAAAGTTTGTCTTGCTTCAAAAAAAATATAAAATGGTTGAACAAAAGAATATTAAAATGTTACATTTTAAATAGCACTGAAACATGGGGCAGGTTAAATGGTGTAGAGAGAATAAAGGAAGAGATTAAACTGAAATTCATTGCTTTCATTCTACTGTATCGTTTTATTTTATTTTTTTTTTCCCTCAAGCAGCTACTTGCAATGGTCCCGCTTGTCTGAATTTGGCAGTAAATGAGTGGAGATTTAGACCCATATTTACATGCTGATTTACCCTCTTGTCCTTCAAGGGGATCTGGTTCATTCAGACATGTCAAAGGATTGCTCTATGTTTCAATAATGAGTGCTTAAACTCTATGATTAAAACCACTTGCATTCTTCATGCTTTATATATACATATACATATATATATATATTTTTTTTCTTTTTTTTCAGAATAGGGTTACAATATATACATTTGAAAATAAAATTAACCCTAAAAGTTGTTAATCATGCTAACTAGCAATTGTATATCAGTAAGGTTGAATAATACCTTAACAGGGAAAGATAAGAAATTTTGATCATTCGTCAAACAGCTGCATAACTTGCATTCACTTTGTCAAAGTGAGATTACAGTTTGTTTTGCATTAGAAAGTATTGCACAATCAGCAGAAAAGGTAAAATAAAAATGGAAGCAGTAATAACGAGGTACTGGCAAAAACTAGGAAAAGTAGTAAGAAATGAACAGGATTTTCAGGCTGTAAAGTTTGAAAGAAACATTAGTACATTTTCCTTCATGTAGAAATCTGAAAGGGCATTAGAAATGCAATATAGAGGTGGATGATTCCTAAAGGACATAAAAAATGCACTATGGATGATGATTACTCATTTTCTTTAAATCATTTTTGGAGCAAAACCAGGTTATTTTTCTTATTTATTACTGCTTACTACAACATCATCTGTAAATGAATTGAGGGAAAAGCTTTTCCTTTCTCTCTTTAAGTGTTCTATTAAACTGTTGAGTATTTTATTAATAAAGAAATGTAGACAGCTGAATCAAGGTTTTAGTTGCTTTATTAACCATAAAAATTCTCAACAACATATCTCCTATTAACTTTAATGTTAATTGCATTATGAAACATACATTATATTTACGTAAGTAACTTACAAATAAATTTATTCTCAGAATATACCAGAATTCCAGGGCTTTGTCAAACAAGGCTGTGATGAAATATAAGTTGATTACTTGAAGAAAAAATAAATAAATAAACAAATAAATAGAATAAAACAATAAGAGAAACTAACTGACTAAAGAACAGAAACGAGTTGTGGATACCAAGAAAGGCCTGCTTCTACTTGTAGTATAGGCCTGTGAGATGTCAGTGGCTAATAAAAATAAATGTTTCTTGTAAACAATGTAAACAATGTTGAATAGAATGAATGTTAAATAATTTTTAAAGACTTTTTTTTTGCACTTCAAATCTGTAAAAATCTATGTATGATTAATACAATAAAAGAGTGACTACAGACAATAATTTTGAATCAAATTTTTGCAAAGCTAGGACAGTAATGATCTAAAGTAGAGGCAGTACAATGTTAATTTTTCTAGTAGATATCTAGCATATATTAGTGATAAAATCACACATATATCAGATTCTCTGTAAGAGAGAGTCTTTTTCAACTACTTTATTAAAAAAGACAAAGGCATTTTGCCAATATCATGAAAGGAATAAAAAGTACGTTTTCAGTCTAGAATATTATGAACAAAAGTAAAAGGTTAACTGACCAATGTCTCATGCTTTGTGAGCTTTGTTTCACAATGTAACTACTGTCTGGGGTTTATTTCACTTCAGTACAAGTAATGATATAGATTCAGAACTGAAACACGACTAAAAAATTACTGTGCTGTCTGTGTTATGAAGACTTTTGCAGCATAAGAGAAAATATAAAAATAATTTCTTTCCACTTGGAAGATGTAAAAGCATATGTTACTGCAAGAGTAGTCTGTTCAGTATGCTCTGTCTGAGCCTGTACCATGTGTTTCAAAGAAAGTGAAAATAAGTCTTTCATTTCAAAATCTTACCTTCCCAAAGGGGAACTTTCTTCCTAATCCACATCACTTGTGGGGTAAGCTCATGCCATTAAGTGTTATTCTATATCATTATTTCTATTAAAATGGCACACTATTGTTTTAATATCTGGATTAACCAGGCTAAGACTTCTAATAATGGAATTGCATTTTTTTCACTTCTGTAATCTGCAAGGTTCTCCTGGAGTACTGAATTACTGTGTAATTACAAGTCTTCTGAAAAAAATTCCTTTTAATACCTTTTTTTTTTTTTTTTTTTACCTGTTGACAGATACTTGTGTATACATGTATACGCGTGTAACATGTTATATGTATACATGTGCATACATGTACACAAAAACCCAAAATCTTTGTTGTCTTTGATTTACCTACTTCTTTTGCTTTCCATTCTTTCTTTTCCTGCTTGCTGTGAATAACCTTCATCAGAGGAAACCTGGAGATAAGGGAGAAGACATGAGACTCTGGAACATCCTATGGGTACTTGTTCTCTTGGTTTTCTCATCCCTGCACTCTGTATGATATTGGGTGATGCCAAGAAGCTTGGTAAGTTTCCTAGAAAGCTGTATTTTCTTTTTAATAATCTGTTTATCCTTTACCAAATAAAAATAATTTAATTCATATATCGTACAGTAACTTTCACATGATGTGGAGAGTTAATTCCAAAACACTGCTTTGTTATGTCTTGGGGACAAATTCAGGCCAGGAGAAATAAGAAATAATTCTGCTGAGTATACTGAAAGTACAGATGCCAGCTCAGATCCTGAAGTTGACTTGATATGCTATCATTTTTAATCTCTTTATAAAGTTGTGGGGTTTATGTTTTTATGGACTTTTAAAATGTTGAACATCACATCTCAATGCAGTTATCCTTCTGACTTTGTCTTAATTAGCAATCACATACAAGCATACCTGGAGGAAAAAACATTCAGATACTATATAACATGTCATGAAGTTCAGTAATTCTGAAGACTGACCTTAAAAAATTGGTTATATGTGACCATATGGAACCATACAATATTTTTCTAACATTAGTTGTTTTTATTTGTAGATTGTCAACAGAATATTTTTTCACCGCTCTAAGAATAATTTCATGCAACTCTAAAAAAATAATCTTGATTAATGACTTGATCTGAAGAAAAATACATTGAAATAATGAATATTTTTCGTCTTTCAGTTTCAGCAATCACTCCAAGGCTAGTCCTAATATTTGAACAGCACTATTGATTGTTAAACATATTGTGTGCTTACGGTCCTACTTATACCAAGTGTTTCTTTCATGAATCTCCACAGCCAAAAGTAGTGCAATTTTTCAGAAGTTTTTTGTCAATGTAGAATAACTCTCATAGAAATCTTACTATTCCTTAATTTTGAAAGCATAAACAATATGATGGTACAGTATATTAGGATTCCATAGTAACAAAGCAATTCTAAATAGATTTACAGACATAAATATATCATACTTGGGTTTGTCCAGTCAGAAGCCAAATTTTACTCAAGAGGACTTTAAAAACAAAATAAAAAAAGCCAAAGTATCTGCTGTATAGTATTTAAATGTAAAAAAAGATTTCACACAACTGTTACATTTATGGATTAAAACAGTGAATTATGTATTTGTGTAAAGGAAGGTGAATATGTGTATATTGTCATTGTTGAATAATGTGTGGAAAAAATACAAAGATATTATTTAGCATCAAGATTAGGTTTTAAAAATTTTTATTTCAATAGCAAGTGTATAACTCAGAAAAATCCTCATTAATAAACGAAACAAAATTCTGCTTATGGAATGAATTGATATGTAGAGTTCACAAAACAAAACACAGGAGCTTAATTACATCATAATATAACTGCCACATGAGTAGAAAATCCTATTGCATGTCACATACAATGGAACTGTTGTGCTTAAGAAAGAAGGAAAGAGAGAAAGAAAGGAAGAGACAGAGAGAGGAGGAGATGGGGAGAGGGGGGATAGAGAGAGAAAGAAAAAGAAAGAAAATGAGAGACGGAGGAAGAGAGGGAAATAAGGAAGGAAGGAAGGAAGGAAGGAAGGAAGGAAGGAAGGAAGGAAGGAAGGAAGGAAGGAAGGAAGGAAGGAACATTCATGTAAAAATGTATAATCAGGAAGATAATTTTTATATATTCAGGAATAAATGTTTTTGACTTTTTTTTTTTTTTTTTTTTTTTTTTTTTTTTTGGGAGGGGAGTAATATTTGGGTAGTTATGATATTTCAGTAAGTTCCTGATTACATTGCATTCTCTGAGAAACCAATGAAAGTTGTACATGTGACTATGTACCCTCAGGTTTGCTGATACTGGCAAAGTAATTTCTAAACACGTGGGCATGGAAAAACTTATTATGAAAAATAATTTTAAATAAACAAACATTTTTTTGTGAAGCAGATAGGAAATCACTTTCTGTGACAAAATAATTAAATAAATCTTCCACTTAAGACCAGAATCACCGAATCACAAAACTGTAGGTGTTAGAAGGACCTGAGAGACCATCGGGCCCAACCCCACTGCCAAAGCAAGTTCCCTAGAGCAGGTTGCCCAGGTAGATGTCCAGATGGGGCCTAGAATATCTCCAGAGAAGGAGACTCCACAGCCTCCCTAGGCAGCCTGTTCCAGTGCTCCATCACCCTTACTGTGAAGAAGTTCTTTCACATGTTGGTGCAGAACTTCCTGTGCTCCATCTTGTGGCCATTACCCTTTGTCTGGTCCCCACAGACCACTGAAAAGAGGTTGGCCAAATCCCTATGTCTCCCACACTTCAGGTATTTATAAACACTGATGAAATCCCCTCTCAGTCTTCTCTTCTCAAGGCTGAACAGACCCAGGTCTCTCAGCCTTTCCTCATAGGGAAGATGCTCCAGGCCCCATATCATCTTTGTTGCCCTCCACTGGACTCTTTCCAGGAGAACCCTGTCTTTTTTGTACCAGGGAGCCCAGAGCTGGACACAGTACTCCAGATGAGGCCTGACCAGGGCAGAGTAGAGGGGGAGGATCACCTCCCTTGACCTGCTGGCCAAGCTCCTTTTATGCATGCCACGATCCCACTGGCCTTCTTGGCCACCAGGGCACACTGCTGGCTCATGGTCAAATCTTGTTTCAAAGTTAAAGATAATATGTCTCTGTCAAGAATAATTCATTTGGAAATTGTCTTTGTTTACAGAATATCTGTGAGATATTTTATTCATAAATCTAAAACATATTCTGTATGATTATATGTTACTTAGGAAAAAAATAAATAAATAAAAGGCCATTGATTCTGAAGCCAGAGACTGCATCATTATCATAAGATAATAATAAATTTTTGGAAACATTTTATATTCTTCTGACTATTAAATGAGAGCACATGTTGTCTGTCATCATTTGCTTCCTCTGCCATGCTTACTCATTAACTGCGCCCCTCACCTGATTGTTAAACAACAGCCTTTATGTACCACAAACTCAAGAAGGCAATTGGTATCTGGCAATTTTATATGGAAAAAATAAAATGAAAAACAAACAAACTGGGTTTTGGACAGTGGTCTATGAACACTTGGTGACATCTGAACAACTTATCTATTACAGTTAATATGAATGGTAATAGATGATGAATGTCTGCTGAGTAGTACAGAACTGAACCACTTCAACCATGTACATGTAGTTGATCAGGTTTGGGTACCATTTTTTAACAGATCCCAGTTTCAACCAGAATACACTTATACATGCAGGACTTCGTTTCTGTAATACACAGAAATGAAGGTTGTTTTAGGTTGGATCTTAGGAAGAACTTCTTTACCAGTATGACCTCTTTCTGTAGTAAGTACTAATGTTTACTGATGTTTTACCCAGTACCCCAACATAATCATTCTGAGTTTAAATCAAATTCAAGAACACCTCTAAGGGCATAAAGTATAGAAAACCCATGGAATGAATTTTCCATTTTTCTTCCTGGTATCTCTACCAGATTATCATCCAAACTTGCCAGGCTTCATTAATTTTTTCATCATTGTAAGGTCAGATTTGTGGAAGAAATATATAAAGATATTAGTATAAAGCTCACTACATTTAAGACTTGCTCTGCAAGCAGCAATGAAGTTAAAAGCATAATTCTGGGACTTATATTTCTGCACTGCACAAAAGCAGATGTTTATTATTCAAGAAGTCTTTGATGGTCCAACTTCACAGGATTGAAAGAGGCCAAGAGAAAAAAAGCATAGTCAAATTATGAACTTGGACTTTTGGACTTTTGAACTTGGGTTCAGTGTGTTCTGAGTTACCCCAGCCAAGAGAAAAAAAGATGTTGATTCATTGAAATGCGAGATCCTGAACCTTGCAGTGCATGTTGTCAAAGTTGCCAGACCTATACAGCTGGGCAGATGTGTTTTCCAATAGGCCTTGCAATCCTGTTTTATGATTATCTTTAAAAATTGCATGAAGTTCTGCTGCTTTATGCTAGCATACATACTAAAATTTGCTTCCCTGAAGCAAGAATAGGGACTGAATAAGAGATGTGATATGTGGAGACCTCATTCCAGTGTTAGGATGAGAACACCCAGAGCAAGAAACTATCCCTTCCTAATACTGCTATAGGATAAGAGGATTATCTAATTAAACCAGGAGGATTTTCTAGTTATTTGGTGTGATTTTGGAGATTTTCCTAAAGTGAAAAGTGATACCCTAGATCAGCAGTTTGTTTGAAGAATTATCTTAATATATCTCGTGCAAACCTTCACCAAGAGTAAGGTAGAACACTTTGTATTGAAATCATAGTAAATGTTTTTTTCTTGCGGGCTTTCATTCTAAAAGCCACATGTAAGACCTCTCTCTCTCTCTCTCTCTTCAGATTAAGAATCCTTCTGGCACAAGGCACTTGAGTTTGGACCTTAAATCTATCCCCTTACCTCTCCTTTTTAAAGCAAACATGAAGTAGCTTTTGCATTAAGTGCCAATGACCAGCTTGCCTTTAAAGATTTGAATAGCATCAGGTACATTCCTTTTTCATTGTCAAGTACAAATAACTGCTATTTGAGTGTGCAACCTTTTCCTCAGGGATTATATTTCCCTTATCTGCCTATTGACTATATATCTATATATATATGACTATTATATCTATAATTTCTGACAGGAAAATGAATGTCCTTTCTTCAAGGCTATTGTTTAGGTTAGTCAAAAATCAGGTAAGTAGAGTGTATATTCTTTCCTGGTTCTTCCAGATGTAGTACACCTTGCTTCTCTCTCTATCCACTCCAAACACCATCTCTTGTTATACCAGCCAGTAAACCCTTTCCCTCTTTGTCCCTGGTCCCCAGACGGGTCTTTCTCTGATACTTACAAACTGACAGATTCCTGCATACCACAGTTTCTTACCTTGAATGCAGCAAATAACTACCTTCTTTCCTGCTGCAGATGCGTTTCCTTATAAAGACTATATGGGTTTTGATTAAGATTAAACATGTTGGTTCTTTTTACTCAAAGTTCTACCCAGCAGTCTACAAAAGAAGGGAGAATGGGTGGATCTTCCAGACAGCTTAAAAAAAATCATCTTTTTCATTTTGTTCCATATAACTTTTGTCAGCTTATTCAAAATAAAGCTACCAAGCTTCTCACAAGTCTGGTGAGATGTAGTTTCTTGGAGAATAAAACAAGCAATCTTGTTCCTACAAAGAGTAGAACAACATGCAGCAAATAATGCAACAAATCAAAGATATTTGTACAGACGGCAAAATAAAATTGTTATTGATTAGCTGGGTGCAATTTTTTTTTTCTCTCTCTCTCTCTTTATTTTTTTTTTCTCTCTTTTTGTTGTTTAATAGTAGTTAACTGCTGATAAATTTCATCCCAATTAATACCTCAGTGGAAAAGGCTTGGGTTTAGTTATAATGTAGAAACCTTGAGACATCTGCTTGAACAAGAAGACTTGATCTCTGGGCTTGTGAGCTGGCACAGTGTGTTGGTAGAAGGATTTATGTTCCTCAACAGATAACAGAAAATTAAATCAGTCTGACACACATGCATGCAGAAAGTCATTTATCATCAGGAAAGTTAATACTGTGGTAGTATAGTTAATAAGAGCTGCCTGTGGAAGATGTTCTGGCTGATCTAGTCTGTGTTTTGTTTTGCAAAAATAAAATTAAAAGTTTCCAATCACTGCTGTATAGGGAAAAAAAAAAAGTTAAAAATAAAATATGATTCATTTATATATATATATTTTTAAGAGTCTGTGCCAGGCTTTGCATTGTCATGACAGGGATGGTGGAGATACAAAGATACAACATGACCTATGCCAGGTAGGTGTAGGGCACGGTGTAACTAGATTTGCTGGAAAACAAAGAAGCCTGATAAATTAAGAAAATATGATTAAAATTAGATCAATCTGCAATAAATAAAAGAGAGGAACAATTATTCAAATGATTGTGTAGGTTTTTTGTAGGCAAAGCCTTACAAGAGAGAAAAAATATTTCATTTAAGTGTATTGGGAATATCAAAGCTAACTGATACACAACTTCAATACAGTTTCTTGTCATAGTCTGACCATGCTTGTGAGTAGATTCCCTGTAAGAGCATGTGATTTTTAATACTGCTGTAAATCAAAAAGGAGAAACACATTGGCATTGCTAACTTTCTATGGTAGTATATTAGTAGGTCCAATTAAATGGTGACCCTGAAATATTCACTGTTTTTTGGTTTTGTTTTTGTTTTCCTTTTGGTTACTTAGCAATGTCAGGAAGTATATGCTTTAGCTTCCCAAGAGTTAAGTCACAACTCCCTGCACAGGAGGATATTTTATTTGCTGTTTATGATAGCTTCCTTTTCAAATGATGTCTCATCCCTGGTTTGTTGAGGGTAATTTTATATCTAATCTCATCGATCTACAAATCTTGAAAATACTGAATTAAAATAGTGTACACTGTCTATGATAACCTTTACAATAAAAGGACAAGCTCTAAGTGCTGCTTACAGGGTAGAGAACATTTCTAGCTAAAGTATCTGGATAAGTCTATGTACAACTGTAGTTTTTCATAGTTTCATTGCTTAATTATTTATTATGAAATCACTGCATATAAAATCCATTGCAAGGCATAACAAAGAAAGGCCCAAATGAATATTTTAGCATACAAGGCCTGTATTAGATTACTAATTTCATTTTGATTTCAGTTTAAGCAATAGGAACTCATAAGTCAGCTTGTTTCACATCAGTTAACTGTCACAATGAACAACAGCTGCAAGTTATAATGACATAAGCAACGAATTTGAGCTTTTCTACCTGAGGATTCATATTTTGTGTGTTGACAAGAGCTTTTATTAACCTGACTCTAAGAAAGAAAATCCAGCAGAAGAAATGTTGAATTAGGTTTTAACTCTTTCTATTATTTATTTTCTTTCTCTCTTTCTTTCTTTCTTGGCAAAATAAAGTATTTGTGAGTTTTAGAAATTAGATGTTTTGATTGAGATTGAATTCTGGCACACTGATAACAGAATGTTATTTTCATGGGAAAATAAATAAATAAATAAATAAAATAAGCAGGCCAGGCAGGGAGGGGAGGAGTCAATATCACGAAATGGTAAAATACTGAGGAGGAACATATCACATCCTACAGGAGCTCAGCTCTCTCCACGATTGCATGCAACATGCTGGGCAAAGCAGCTTCTGAAATTCAGGCTTCAACAAAGTGCCTGAAGTTAATTCTTACAAGTCCAGACCTCAGTGTGAACAGAAAGAGAGAACTGAAAGTGGTTGTCAAAGCTGCAGCCCCAGGTGGTATAGATGCCGTAGGATTTTCAATAAAAACAAAGAAACAAAGTCTTTAATGATCAGGTCATTAACCAAGAGTAAGAATAAGTAAGCTCATGAAAGCAAAGGGGATTTCTCATAAAAAATAAAAAAATAAAAAAATAAAATAAAAAAAAAAAAAGGAAGAAGTTAAAAATTGAAGGACTTAATTGAAGGAAAAGCCAAAGGCAAACTCAGCCAATAATCTAAAAAATTGGTTAATTTTCCCAATTATTATGCAAGATAAAAACAAAAGACTCAAGACAAATAGACCATTATAAGGTTTGCTACCTAGAATGTATAATTTCTAAATTGTCAAGGGCCATAAAATTTGATTAAGATAAGAGGTACATAATTCAAGGTAATTTGTCCTCTAAAAAGAGGAAGGGGCAGTGCGCATCTCTTTGTCCCCTACTCAAGGGGAGCAAGGAACCTTTATATTTTGAAATTTCAACATGAGCTTAATGTGCTTAATCTTCTTTCTGAAGACAGAAGCAACCAATAATATTCTATAAAACAGTTCTATCTTATCTTTCCCATCACTGACTGGGAAATGCATTAAAACAACTATTATTGGAATTTCTAACACACTCATTTAAATAAGTAAGCATCATTGCCCAATTCTAGGAAAGCATCTGTTCCTTTTAGCAAAGAAGCCAAACAGTTTTCCCGCTGGGATATAACCTGAGTCACTAATCTATCAGGCCATATCCTTTAGAGACACTTGATTTATTAATATTAAAAATGGAAGATTATGCCGTACTTTAATCATCTGGGAACTTTTGGCCAAGAAAAAAATAAGTGATTTGTGTGTGAAAAAAGTGAAGCAATGAAATGCAGAAACAAGTTGTCATTATTTTCTAGAAGTGTTATTAAGACATCAAGAAGTTAGAAGGACACGAAGTCATTTGAATTGCCTTCTATACTAAATTAATAGAATGCACAGCAATAATCAAGTGATAGATCATAAAAGGTTGCTTTTTTTTGCCTTTTTTTTTTTTTTTTTTTTTTTCTGAATTCAGGCTTCACTGTCAGATAGAAATTCTATAAAAATAAAAATAAAAAATAAATTGCGACTCAAAATATGTTAGATATTTTGATCCAACGGCTTTATAAAATAATCCAGTCAATGCATTTTTTCTAAATATAGCTGGTGTAATTGCTGACACTTAAATCCATACAATAGATTTTACATTCACCATTATTTGTTTAACATTAAGTTATGGATACTATAATTTTTAATTTATTGCAATTTTTATAAATAAAATCATTGTATTGAATACCTGAGGTGGACCACTTTGAACCTGTTTAGAAATTTCTATTGTCTTCATTGTTTATGATAAGACTTATGAAGATATTGTTAAGACATATATAAATAAATAAATATATATATATATATAAAGACATAAAGATTTGAATTTCTAACAAAATAAAATATTTAATGAATTTAACAAATCTAAATATTAATTTATATTAACAAAAGTACTATTTCTCTAGAACTGTGCCATCATGGGCTTGTGCAATAAGCATATCAGTGATTTTTTAAAAATTTTGAATCAACAAAGCACCCCACAGTTTCTGAAGAAAAGTTGTTGTATCCTCTTTTGAAATACATTTTTTTGCAAGAATCTTACTGGATGAAAATTACTATATGATGATCCTTCTACTTTGCTACTTTTTCTACTTTATTCATAGAAAATTATCTTCAAAAAATATGAATGTTAAGATTCCAGAATGAGCAAATCTCCACTGCAAGCACCAAAACAAATTTAAATTTTAAAAGAGGCAGATGATCTCAAGTATTTCATCTTAGTTTTACTTTTTCTTTTTCAATCCTGTTTCTGTCTCTGTCAACTTCATCATTACACACAATCCTTCTACAATATGTAGAGATATAGCATAACTCCCAAATTTATATTTATTCAAAGAAATAGTGATTTTACACAGAGCAAAGATTCCTTCTTACTGCTTTTGAAACATCTTTAACAATTTACAATCTCTGAGAAGCCCCTCCTACTCTTGTTCTCCTTTCCATTTCCCAGTTTCCAACTTTTTTTTTTTTTTTTTTTCCTGCTATTGAGTTCAGCGGCTGGAATGGAGTTGCAAGAAGGAGGAGACATTATCATGTCTTCTGTTTATATTCTAGTAAGGACCAGTAAGAGTAAACAACCCATTTTTTAACAGTATCTCCAAACATAATTGGAACTGAGGCTTTCCAAGAACAAAATTATCACCTCTATTCCACCACCTGTGTGGCAATCTCAGTCACATGGATGAATGTACCAGATAGTATTTTTTTCAACTGTATTGAAGAACTCTATGTCAACAGATGTAACAAATCAAACTGATACCATTTATGTAAGTCCGGGAGATGATCGAGTATGTTTGAAAAGTTGGTCTTTAGTTTGTTTTCAATAAGTCTTTCCTTTGCCAGAATATAGTTCAGATATGAGTATCAGTGCTAACTCAACATGGGTTAGTTTCTGACATTTTGCTAGACGCTTCCACCTTGAACTTTCTATCATATTGACAGTAGAATCTCATTTGCAGCAAAAGGATAAGAAAGACAAATCTGTGGCTTGACACCTTGTGACATCTTTCTATGGGTGATGAATTTCAGTTACTTGAGAGGTTCAAAGTTACTAAGCAATGGATGGATGATTGGCACAGTAACTTCAGGCTAGCTGAGAATCAAAAGAATATGTCAAGTCAGAAAAAGTGTGAAAACAGTGTAACATTTTTAGGTATGGTTTACTCGATGCATTTAAGTAGATGTGCAAGTATTTTATTTCATAGATACTTAAATTTTGACAAAATAACAGATCCACAGGAGAATATAAGAATAATATAAGAATAAATAGAATTAGGTATTACGTTTAGTCATTTCCAATTTAATCCTATTTGCAAACATTTCAAAGTACAATATGTCTCATTTTTCTGTTGCACTGACCATAGCCTTTTTTTCTTTCTTTTTTTCTTTCTTTCTTTTTTTTTTTTCAAATTGTCCTTTCTCTCCTGTCTACTTATTTTCACAGTTGTTGTTGTTGCTGCTGCTGTTGTTTTCTGTTCTGTTTTTATTACTACAGCTTCCCTCTACTTATATGTATTACTCTAGATCCCTGAAAGTTTTGCTACCTCTAGAGTGATATTGTTGGAAGAAAGTACTATGGGAAACATATATGTTAATATTTGTATATTTAAAAATAAACATATAAAAATACATAGAAAAGTATAATTAATATACAAAAATATGAATATCAGCCAAAGTAACTGTTTGCAACAGTTTTAACTGATAAGGTCACAATGAACTTTGTGGGACAAAAGTCCACAGTTTTCCTCCTGTCCTAGAGAAATACTGACACTTCAGGAAAATCAAGTTACTGAGAAATACTATAAGAATAAACTATTGGCCTACCTATGATTTTTCTGAGATAGAAGAAATCTCCATTTATATTTTAATGTGGGACAGCCCATGGTTGATTATGTTTTTGTAGCAGTGGTTTATCAAAGAACCATCTCTTTTTGACAAATCATTTTGTGAATTATAAACAAATATAGAAAATTAAAATTAACATCTCTTAGTCAAGAAACAACAATTTAGAAACAATAATTTATACGTACATATGCGTGTGTGTGTATAAATATGTGCATATTTATTTATTTATCTTTTTAAGTATCTCTTGGAACTGTGCTAGCTTTTAAAGGAGAATAACAAGATATTTGGTTTACATCCCACTTTGTCAGTTACTGCCTTGTCTGTCTACAGGCACTCTAAAAACAAGCCAGTAGTTTGACATGATAGCTGTCTCCTGATAGCTTTGTTGGCAATATAAGATGTGATCTTTAAATCAATCATTATCTTAACTTTATTCCTGTCTATCAGAATGGATCTAAATTTCCCTAAAATGTCTTAAGGTTGCTATCCCTATGTCTCTAAAAGATAAATTTGTTATATGAGATAAAATTATTCAACTTCTTATTTCTTTTTCCCTCCTTGGCACACATTCCCTCTCTGCAGCAGTACTTCCGAAACTCTCCATACTACACAAAGAAGCAGAAGCAAAACTTTTTTCTGGCCTTCTGGTGCTTCTTTTTGTCTGCACCAGGACTTCCACAGTGACAGTGACCACAAGCTCAATAATTTCTCCCTGTTCTGGATCTGCTTTCATATTAAGAGGAGCTGATGGCACTGACAACTCCAGATATCTCAACACTTCATTTGGTGTGTTACAGCGGACCATTAACTCTCAAGACCTCTAGGCATCCTCTTGACTACAGAGACACTGTGTCTCTTTAAGTTGTTTTTCTGCTGCCCTTGAAAGAGATAGGCTTGCCAACCACTCACCTGATTGTGCAAATGCATAGCTAGTGCACTTCAGAAAGTGTGACCTTTTAGTATTAGAAAAGAAGAACTGTTGATAGATTGTGCCATTTACTCCTCTTTCACATGGCAGCAGACAACAGGAGCATCACTGTATGAACATGCTTGCCTCAAATTCACCAGTCTAAATAAGGAGAAATAGAACTCTAAATTTCCCAGTGTCTGTCTGTGGCACAGCAAGGACATATTTCCTCAGAATATGGAATTCTGAGCAAAATATCAAAATCCAAAGCTCAAACACAAGGAGTCATGTAACACAGAATCAGTAGAATTTATGGCAGTTTACAATACATTTTCAAATAGCTAATCTTGTGATGGATGTTTTATTCATGGTGTTTACTGGTAACCATTGTTGTTAAATACTATCATCAAAAGCCATTGATACAGTGCAATAAAAAGAAGTAACCTCACTATGGTATGTAGGCATGTAAGACTACAGGTAGTTCTGGTAAACAAATCCCATGTAGTATGACATGACTATAGCTGATCTTGTCTCAAATATTGTCAATTGATGGAAGCTGACCTGGAGTCATGTAATCTTAGGTTATCTGTCTTCAATTTCTCAGCGAATTAATTTTATGTGTGTTTCTATTTTATGAAGTAATGGATTATCATGGAATGTTAAATAGTTTGAATTCCTTTCATGAATGAGCAGTTCATAGCTTCAAAGAGTCTCAAGTTGAAAATATAAAA
This sequence comes from Aythya ferina, assembly GCF_964211825.1. Lineage (NCBI taxonomy): Eukaryota > Metazoa > Chordata > Aves > Anseriformes > Anatidae > Aythya > Aythya ferina. The sequence continues at coordinate 66,730,308 of NC_140299.1, forward strand.
GGGTTTAAAGCTATGTAGGCAGTTTCTACCTCAACTATAGCAGACCAGAAATGCCTTAAGACCATGCTTTAACAGGAATGCTTTAACCAACTGTATTTCATATTAGAATCTGCCCAAATACATATAGACAACTACAGAATGTTTTCCTTATTATTGTTCCTTATTAACATCTTCATATATAAAGATTTGGCTTTTTCCTTCCTTCCTTCCTTCCTTCCTTCCTTCCTTCCTTCCTTCCTTCCTTCCTTCCTTCCTTCCTTCCTTCCTTCCTTCCTTCCTTCCTTCCTTCCTTCCTTCCTTTCTTCCCCTCTCTCTCTCTCTCTTTCTTTCATTTACATCTAAAACAAAAACAAAAAAAAACGAACAAACCTAAACCATCTACCAATTTCAAGTAATGTAATAATGATATACTTCTTCTTCTTCTTCTTCTTCTTCTTCTTCTTCTTCTTCTTCTTCTTCTTCTTCTTCTTCTTCTTCTTCTTCTTCTTCTTCTTCTTCTTCTTCTTCTTCTTTTATTTTTATTTTTTATTTAACATATATGTCTAATACGATTTATTTCATGATCTTCAACATATTTTTTAGAATTTAATAGATAAGTCCAATTACAGTATCTTCTATGGTGGTGATATAATATTGAAAAATATTTGTTTTCTTTTACTATATTCTATGATATTGCCTTAATAGTCATTATACAGAAGGTCAGGGGTAATCTTTTCTTGCACACTGACATTAGCAGAGTTCTCTACTTAGTGCTCTAAACAAGTTACTTAAACAGTTATTTCTGGATGCTCTGAATAATATACGGAAATAGAGAATGTTTCCAACAACACTCAACAAACACTTTTTACATGATGTCTAGTGCAAGTACAGGAACAAGCTCATATTGATGATATAATCTGCACAAAAATGGGCTCTATACTAAAAGGGATAGTTATAGCTGTTGTACAAGGGCTCTGCAGGATTAATGCATTATAGACAAAACCCTCATCACACCCTTCAAATTCCCATTTTCACTTTCTCATGTGATATTCACCCACAGGTTGTAAACAATGTGTTTCTTTGCTGTGTGAAGGAGACTCAGAATCAGCATGAGACTGTTAAAATTAGTTTTTTTTCCTTGCTCAATTTTAAAGCACTGTGCTTTAGAAAGTGTGAGAGAGACCCTGCTAGGTAAGGATTAACAGATCATGTTTAGAAAGGGAAGAAAAGAAGAAAACACTAACAAGGTCTTGCAGATGAGAAGGCAGAGGAATATAAATGAATAAAATGGAAGAGTTAAAACAACAGAACTTAGAAGTTGTAGAGAGGTGAAATATTTAATCTGTCCTTAAACTAGATACTGTTCAATTTATTTTACAGTCTAGGAGACTAATGCCCATCTCCTCTTATTTCACAGAAAGACATGAATGTTTCTACTGTCAAATAGAAAAATTGTCATGTGTATAGACTTGATCTTTAAACTCATCATGTAGAATGATTTCTATCACTAGTATTTATTTTAAATATCCTTTTTATTTGTGAAACTCAAACCTTGGACTTTGGGAGGATTCTGCTTGGTGTGGAACTTGTAGACCATGTGCTAATGGGATAGGACCTGCATGTTAATATTTAGCAACTAGAATGATCTGAAATGCTTTCCCAATATTTCAGAGGAATTTCTTCTATAAAACTTTTTAGTTATCAATTAAATGAATACACACTGAAGTCATAGCACATGAATTTTCAATATTAAATGCATATGGAAACCATACAGAGAGAAACTGGTATCAAGTAATTTAAAACATATATATTATTATTTTTAATTATTATAATTATTATTATTTTTTAATGAAGAAATAGTTGTTGGCTTAAAAATTACCATTACAGACAAATGAGAAATTTTATTTTAAAATAACAGTAAAGAATATATCCTGAATGGGAAGAAAGACAAGTAAGTTCTACTAGTAAATGTCAGAAATCAGACTTCATATAATATTTTGATATAAAGAAAAAGCGTTCTTTGGATACTCTAATTTAAATGACATATTCCTGAGTGCTATAGCTATTAGTAAATAAAATACTAAATTAACAAGGCATTCTATCTCATTGGCAACTAGTTGAAATAACACTAAGCTTCGTGCCTGAAAACTGAATAGACTGCAGTACAAAATTTATTGTCATGTGGGACACTTGTACTTTGATTACTTGTACTTTCTCTATGGATTTGATGTCTATTACTACATTTTAAATACATTTATGTCACAGAGATTTATTTGAAAGCTCTTACTTCTTTCTTTTGTGTCAAAACAGTATAATTGTAAGGGACCACTAGAAAATCAAATGAAATGTTACAACAGAAGTTTTCTTCCTAAAAAGGTGTTTGAACTACCATATGCTGCTGTTGATGGCCCATAAAGAAACAAACAAGTCTATTTTAAGTTTTGTGATAGAAAGTGGGAAGGAAATTCTGTTGCATTCTTATCATATATAACAAACACAAAACTCTTCAATTATCTATAAAGAAAATATTTTTTCTTGCATGATTTTAATCTTTATTTTAGCCTTCAATAAACAGTGTATGTTGTAGGATAATTGCTTTCTTCAGTAAGTATAATATGGATCTTAGAAAGGCATTTCAGTTCATATAAGTGTAAAACCAGATTTATAAACAAAGAAAATTCAATAGGAAATATTTCAAAGTGAGTGTTATCTCTCAAAGTGATATTTCCATAGTTACACTCAAAGAAATATTGCATTTTCAATGCTATGTGTTGACCCACCTGTATGTTTTAAGTTGTCTGATGTTATTGCTTGACTGAGAGATGGATACACAAGTCAAACGTCCATGATTTTGCTGTTCAAGTCCCTGTACTTTTCTGACCAGAAGAAATGTCCAAGAAAGCATAACATTAATATCAAGTTGAAAAAAAAAAATCTTATAAATGAAGACAAGTAGCAAAACTAAACAATCTTTTTATTTTTTTTTTCTTATTAAGATGAAAAGTTTACACATTACCCAAAAAAAAAGTTGACAAGGAAAAGCTTAACCGAGAGAATGAGAAACTGAAACTAGAGAACCCAGACACTATATGAAGTGCCCATTCCATGTGGACTCCAGATATGTAAGAATTTTGTTGACTTGTTTTTATTTTGCAATATGATGTTTCTTGAAAGAAACAGTAAACAATGGCAGATCACTCAGAAAGTTTGGATTGATTATTTAGTATCCTTTCCTGTATTTTGTATGAATGAAACAATTTCATCACATTTGTAAAAGGCTAAAATTGTAAGAGCCAACAGCACCTTCTCACTCAACCATTTCTTATCTTGGAGAAGACCAAGACAAAAAAAAAACAGTATTCATAGTCAGAAAGTCTCCAACACTAGATTATTATTCCACCTATTTCTCTGTGCTGTTATTTAAACTTATTTATTTATTTATTTATTTTCTACTCTTCTTGATTCAGTTGAGAACTCACTATGCAATGAAGCAATGTGAACCAATGGATGAAGGATAGATATCAGAAAAATTTTGTGGATTTATCACACTGGTAAAGATGTTTACCCTGATGTTTATGGAAGTGTACTGCAGTTACATCCAGAATATGCTGGAAAAGGGATTTCAGGAAATAAGTTTAAGGTCATGGCTTCCATGAGCATGTGAGCATTCTTTGGAAGTACTCACCTCCTTCATATTCTCCATATGATGTCACTGCAAAGATATCTGAGATACATGGTGTTGGTCATGACATGTGTGGCTTTCCAAGTCCTAGCAAGTTCCTGGACCACCGTAAAGAGAAACTGTAGCTCCAAGGTCCCATTCTACCAGGTGCCCACCCTAGGCTTGCAGAAGACTTGCATCCAATGAGAGCATTCTAACATATAGCCCAAACTGGCACCTTTATCAGTAAAGCATCATTTTTATGTCATTTCAGTATCAATGCCATATTAATAGCAGCAAGTACATGCTCTTTACATATTCAGTATTTTGTATGACCTAAGTCTGTGTTGGTTGGGCCAAATATCTACTAAATTCAGAGATGGCTATAATTCCTTCACTTTAAGACTCTTTCTGTTGTAGCAAATTCCAATTAATGAGTTAGGGCATTGGAAATGAACAGTGAACAATGTGAACAGAGTGAGCAGTGTGACATAAATATTACCCTGATTTTTTATATATATTTTTATAAATATAAATATATTTATAAATATATTTATAATATGTATAATATATTTATATGTATATTTATATTTTATATATAAAATATATTTATAAATATATTTATATAAATATATAAATATATATTTACTGTAAATATATTCATATATGAACATATAAATACATATTTATTAAATATATATATTTACAAATATAAATATATATTTATTAAATATATATATATGTATACAAATATATAAATATATTTATATTTATATTTTTCTGAGTGCAGAAGCAGTTTGTGTTTTCCCTTTGGCTGAACTTGGTAATTATTAGAAATGACACTGACATTTGTGGGAATGTTGATCCTGAACAGAAAATTTTGCTATATAATTGTTTTGGCAAAGATCTTTCAGAAAATAAATTGTATAAATATGGCATGCTTACTCTATGAATTCCCCAGCATTTTCCCAGTTGATAATTCAAATAGGGCTTCCTGAGGAATTCTCCTTCATAGAACAATCTGACTTGTCATCATTATTACTTATTTGTCTTCAAGAAAAAATAAGTTGAGATAGTTAATAAAGAAAATAGTAAGGATGCTTCAATTACACATATTTTTTAATTTATTTCCTTGGGGATTTACTCAGTTCTACCAATCTGATGATGACTAACGTAGCTAGACAAAGGAAGTCATTACCAGATAATGGTGTCTGTTTATTATTTCTCTTGCTATTTGTATATTTCCTTCAGTATACTGTTTTCAAGGTATAATATTTCTATAGCCCAGCTTTTTTTTTTTTTTTTTTTTTTTTCCCATAAGGAAAAAACAGAATCCATGATCAAAAGAAGCAACTAAAGCTAGAAAACTTCCAGAAGTACATATTCTTTCTAATATATCCTTATATCCTTATATCCTGGAAGCTGGAAAGTGTCTCTAACCTTTGATAGTGGTGAAGGATGTTATCAATTGTATACATGCCCATAATAAATTTATTCAGGAGTTATCCACAGCAAGGAGCTTAAAAATTACGTGTGTTAGACCCAAGAATCCCATTAGTGGTGTTCTACACTATGTGTCATGTGCTCCACAGATACGGTTCCAAACTGCATATCTGTTGTCTGCTCTGCCTGAAGGAGAGCAGGGCCCTTGCTTCCACCTGTCTTGTATTGCACCTTGCATTCAGCAGGCCCAGCACCTCAGTACTGGTTTTATTGGGCTGTTTCACTGGCCCTTCTCTACCTGTGCCTTTGGGGAGTGAGGAAGAGGTACAAGGAACTGGGGAGCAGCCCAATACACCCTCATCTTATGAAAGCTTGGAGATAGCCAGCCATCCTGAGACCTAACTCCAAAAGGCAACACCTCTTTTTCCTTGTTCTACAGGCTCTGAAGTTCAAGAAACTTTTTCCTGTGTCTGATCCCAGGACCAGATACCTGAGCAGCAGGATCTACACTTAATTCCACTGAACTTGAATAAAGGCATACTACTTTGGAAAAATTACTAATACTTCATTTTGGGTAGTGAGAATAGAGCATCCATCAAATATTAGGTTAAACCATGACATCATGTTTTTAAGCTTGAATAATTGAGGAAACTGTCCAGTTAAAAACAAACAAACAAATAAATAATTACATTGTTCACTAGGAGTTTCATAAAATAAATACTTTCCTTCTAAAAATCGTATTGGTATATTTCCGTAAGAAGTTTTAAAATTTATCTGTCCTGCCTTTTCTGATACAAAATACTCCACTGAAAACCATGTCATCCTAATCATGTTTGGAAATTGGTATTGCACAAAAGCTTTTTAAGTCTTCTATTCCTAATACTTTTAGGCAGCTATTCCTTGATGCAAGGTATTGCATGCTGGAAAAATGTGTGTGTAAGAACTCACAAGAATAAGTTATTTCTATAGCTGAATTCTGTGGACTTCTCTATATTATGAACTTATTTATAATTAATGAGGTTCTCTTGAACCCAGAGAAATCATATCACTAATCCTTTTAACATTTATGAGTTTCTTCTTATGAATACTTTGTCTCACTATGGTGAACAGGAATTAATTATGCCTTAGTAACAATTAATTCTATCATTTACTGTGCAGTAATATTGAAGTTTGCTCAGCAGCAGCTGCACTTACAAGAATATTCAATACAGGTAAATGGTAGAAGTGATAGGGACAACAGTAAAAACAAGCAAAAAAATGACCAAAAAATAGGAAAAAAAATAACAAAAAGTCATCAAGTTGAAAGGAGGCAAACTCATTAGGGTGGAAAAGTAAAGTATTGTTTTTTAAAAGGTTAAACGTTACACTAGAAACAGAACAAGGTATTTATTTTGGAAGACGAAATAAAGGACGACAATTAGAGGATTACGTTTAGTGTATTGTGGCAAATTATTCCTCTGAGACCTTTGCTAGCTTAATTTACTTGTCTCAGTTTTATCTTCTGTTTTGAGCCTTTCCACCAAAACAAATGAACCTGTATATATCTTACTTTCTCTGGCAAATACAATAGTTTTCAAAATTGCTCTGTAAACACAAGAATAAAATGCAACATCATATGAGTACAAAAAAAAAAAAAAAAAAAAAAAAAAAAAAAGGTTTGTATGTGCAACTTCTGATTGTGCTAGAGCTATTTGCTCTTCACTGCTTTTGGCACTAGTTTTTAGTTTATTTTTGAGTTTTGTATACTACCAAGTGTCCAGTTATGGATGAGTACATACAAAGTAATGCATTTCCACTTAAGGAAAATATAAGTCTTATAGGATGAAAAAAAAAA